>NC_092207.1:8659748-8666162 GCF_043381705.1 Parasteatoda tepidariorum | reverse complement strand
TATATATATATATATATGCGATTAAACTGTACATTCCATTCAATTATAGTTAAAAAATAAAATATTATTATGTTTCTGCCGATACGCTGCTTTTGAGAACGTGTTTATTCATGTATACATGTTTTAAACTTCTGTTCATAAGGATAGACCGAAAATGTAATTATTATGATACTTGATCGTAGGACTGATGAAAATGGAATGTAAACGCCGTAGGCTAAATGTTTGCAAGCAACCACCGTCATTTGGCAATGTGCCAGGCCAATTGAAATCAACCTGTTAGTTTTTGGGTCTACTGCAATGAGCTCACTAACATTTAGGCTAGATAGAGAATCCGTTGTTTAATTATGCTGATTTATTTTAACTGTTTGCAATAAGTTCACAGTAATTAGCTTATTGCAATGATTTGAGTGAAGATAAAGCTTATTAAAATGAAATCAAACAAAAAGAACAAGTTAAAATCAAAACTAGCCTCTGGCCTGATCATTGCAATAAGCGTAAGTAAATTAAGGCTGGGTAATTCTTTACATATTCTATAATTAGCTTGAAGGTTTGACTTGTAATAAGCTTCAAAAAGATCTAATGAAATAGAAAATATTAGAAGTTTTTTCAAACAACCTGACGACTTGCAAAAGTCGATATATTTTAATT
Source organism: Parasteatoda tepidariorum (assembly GCF_043381705.1). NCBI lineage: Eukaryota > Metazoa > Arthropoda > Arachnida > Araneae > Theridiidae > Parasteatoda > Parasteatoda tepidariorum. Next base: position 8,665,514 of record NC_092207.1, on the reverse strand, counting down.
AGCTTTCGGTACACATATTAATTCTGAGTGATCCATCTTAATGTGAGAAAAAAGAACTAAGTTCAGGAAAACTATAGTCTGACTCATTTGAAAAGAAGTTGTCATGAAAGGGAAAGTATTTCAATTGTGTAGAATTCAAAACGCTCTTAAAAAGCAATAAATTCTATCTTAATGAAAGGAATAAAAAAATTTCAATTTTTTTCTCAATATTTTCTTAGAAGTAATCCGCTAATCCTTCTCTCCTCAAATTTTTTTGCCCAAGATAATGAAGGGATTATTTCCTAATATGCAAATCATCTCTATTTTTTTTTAAAGTTGCATCAATGTGTTTTATTTCCTTTTTCTAATCTTATAAATTAGATGACAAAACTATGGGTTTTAAATCACAATCGAAGGATACTTTATTTTTTTTAATTCCAACATGTGTTCATTCTTTCAAATCATCACCTAGATTTGTTTTTTATTTTTTATCATTTGAAATGCTTTTCTATTTTTTCTGATTCTTTTTATCTAATTGGATAACTTGTCTGTGGTTTAAGCATTGACGCAAAGTTTCAAAATTGTCTTACAATGTTGCTAAGTTAAATTGCTTTTCTAAAGTTAACGTACTTTTGTATCTGTTACGGTTGAAAACAAGTAAAGGTAAACACTTGATTTATAGCGAACGTCCGAAATATTTGTTAAATGTCATCAAATGCCATTATGACAAGCAGTAATGATGAATGTTAAATAAAATTGTTTTATTAAATGTCAGTATTTTGCACTCACTCTGGAAAATACCGATATTCAGCTTGCACTTATATTTAAAATGGAAAATAATAATAGAAGTTTTTATTCAATTCTAGGGGGCTTCACCCCCTAGAAAGTGTGTTGGTGAGCAGGTGTTCCATCCCCTGATCACCAACGTACTGGAACCTTCAAATATTTCAGAACAATTCCTCAGATCTATATTCATTTGTAAGAACAGTCCGTTAAGATTAATATTAATAATTGACTCATTAATAAGAATTTAACTGTACTAATAATTCTTTATTTATTCATTCTTTTTTACGGAAAAGTCATTCAATAAAATAAAAAAATTATTTTTTAGGTATGACTGTGATGACTATGACTGCGACGGACTACGACGACCCTAATGAGGGTATGAATGCTCGTTTGAAGTACTCTATAGAGCAGAATCAAGTCAACGAAAACGGAGAACTCATCTTTACGATAGACGAAGAGACAGGTGTCATCTCAACTGCCGTTTGCTGTCTCGACAGGGAGACGAACCCCGAATACACAATCAAAGTGGTTGCCATGGATGGCGGGGGTCTCAAAGGTACTTCAACCATTCTATAGAACATTTTATTAAGTATGGAAATTATAAAGATGTCCAACCTATTTGGGCTGAACTAGATCAAATTACTTTTACCAATTCGAATGTTTGCATTTTCTGGTTGCTAATGGCAACAATGTATTTTCCTCATTCACTCCAGTTGCTATTGGCAACCAATTACTTAATTGGTTACCAATTGAAACACATGATACAAATACACAGAACATTTTTTTTTAAAAATGGCAGATAATAGAGATGTCTAACCTATTGAGATGAACTAGATCAGATGACCTTTACCAATCCATTATCTCTTCGCATTTCTAATGAGAACATTACAGTTTCCTCTGTCCCTCTTGTTGCTCTATCCAGAAATGATTGTGCTCCGGAAAAAAAATCCGGATTTCTGGATATTTCGCTAACCGCGATCCGGAAGTTTCCTGAAATCCAAGGTCCAGAAGTTTCAAGAAATCATCGATCACATTTATGTGTAAAAATTATTTGTATATTTTATTCAAAAATATTAGAACTAGAATTTATACTAGGCATCTCTTTCGTTTGTAAATATTTTTTCTGGTAGAATAATAAATTTGATTAGAGGTAAAAGTAAACTTAGACATAATTATTTATTCAAATTATGCTGCGCATAATTTATTTAGAATTTCATGTTTTGAAAATATCAATGATTTAAGTTTATAAAGACATTAATTTTTTGAAAAGCGTCATTAATGATTTTACTCAAAAATTTTTTTTTAATATTTTTGAGTTGGGCTCACAATTATCCCTGTCTATCAATTAATCAATTGGTTTATGATTTTAAGTTAGATATTTTAAGCTGACTTGAGCTTGGACATCTGTGTAATCTCTTTCATTAAATTTCCTCAGCAGAGTTTCATTTTTTTAACACAGGTTATAATAATTGCTGATGAATTTAATGGTGGTAAAAAATAATGTACCAAAAACCGTTGTATGTTTTGTAGGTACGGGTACAGCGACTATAAAGATCAAGGATATCAACGACATGCCCCCAGAATTCACTAAAAAAGAGTGGCAGGTGGAGGTGGATGAAACAGAAGGTGATAATATTCCAGAAACTCCCATCCTCGTGGTATCTGTGAACGACGGAGATCTCTTAGAGACGAATCGTTTCAGTTATAAAGTTATCGACAATGCTTTCGGCGCTGATAAATTCACCATGGTAACCAACTCAGACGGTACAGGATCTCTCAAAATTGCAAAGGTAAACTCAATACTCAAAATATATATTAAATTTTTTAAATCTTTTTCAGTTAACTTATTCATCCATGTATTTTTTGAATTTGCATCCGAATTAAATAGTGCGTTGATTAAGGGTAGACAACTTAATCCGAATTTGTTCGGTGCAGTTGTGTCTGAAAGCAAAAAAATTGTATTTGAACACAAAGTACATACGAGTCATATAAAAATGGAATTTTCAAAGTCAATTCCTACTTAGAATCAACAAAGAAAAAATTTATTTTAGTTACTTTTTATTAAATAATTGAAAAACTTTCTCCCATATTAAACTAAAATTAATTAATTAAATTTAATTAATGAACTAATATTTGAAAAAACCTGTACTAACATCAAGTGTCATTCACAACAAGTTTAAAAAAATGTATTTGAACTTGAATGAATAAATAAGAAGTATTTTATTAAAGGATAAAAATTTCAACAAGATATATAAATACATATAGGGGTAGTGTTAACTATTAGTAGGAATTGGAAAGAAAAGGCGCGTGGTATTAGACAACTATAAAAGTATAAATTGGGTGGCGTGGACCACCGTGCTACCGCGTAATGTTCTTTATTGAATTTAGCTGACACAATAAATATAAAATACTCAACGACAAATAACGAAATAACACAACGAATAAATATTTAAATGTACTCAATAAACCATTTTTTTTTTTTTTTGTTCAAATAGAGCTATAAGTTAGAAATGATCGCTGATGTTATTTTTAAAATATGTTAAAAACTGAATCGCACGCATTTGAAGAAGAGTCTCAGAGCTCAAATAAATCTTGATAGGCTAAATTAAGCCTTACCTATTGAAACGCAGTGCTGTAAGCGAAAGCAGAGAGCACGCCGCACTTTACTATACTCAAAAACTGAATCGCTTATAGCGAAATTTAAAACAATGACTGACGCTTAACCCATCAAAACATTTTATTTCGTTTTTCGCTCATCCCTATTTAATTAACGAATTATTATTTGAAAAAACTGTATTAACATCAATTGTCATCCTCGACAAAGTTTAAAAAACTGTATTTGAAATTGAGTGGATAAATAAAAAGTATTTTATTAACGATTGAAAATTTAGAACAAGATTTAGGGAGAGTGTGAACTAATAGAAGGAATTTAAAAAGAGGATAGTTTTGTTTATGTTTTGCTTCTTTTTGACGCCTGTCCAAAAGTTTCTTAACAGAGCGACTCTACCTTATAACGGAAAAACCAACGCTAGTACTTCACAAAAGTTGCATTTACCTTGTTTTGTAATTGCTTTTCAGTACAGGAGTGAGTGATAGGAAGTAGAAGGGATTGAAAAAGGCGATAATTCTGTTTACAATCTCAGTTGGAAACATCGTCTCTTTTTCAAAACAAATATTTTTATTCAAAAAATTAGAAAGATTATCCAATAGGAACTTTTCTCCACTAAGCTAGTGTATGAATTTTTATTGTAGCCTTATAAGGATGTTTACCCACAGTAACTTTATAAGAATGTTTACCCACTAGTACATAGTAAAATTCATGAATTTGTTTTTCCTCATCACTTTTCAAATTTAACCTGTAAGAAAAATTATAAATAAATTAGTGATACAATCAGTGTCTGATGTATTATGGGTGGATTATAACAGATATCCAGCAATGGCTGGTAGATACGAATTCCGCACCCGGCTCGCACCGACCACAGTGCTGACGTAAAATATTCTCAATGGTAGATGAATCATGGGTTAGAGTCCCTTTTCTGTCAAGATAACCGTGGGGGGTCTGGTGGTTGTCCTCACACATGTAAAGCAAATGTGGGGGATAGTTCCATCAAAAAAAGTCCTCAGCGAAAACGAATTTCACCTAATATTCGGTTGTTATAAAATAATTTAAATAAAATGTTCTTTTACTGGAATCCTGACATTATCAATAAAATATATGAAAACAATTGTGATTATGCTAAACAAACGATGAAGGGCTGCTAATTGTTTTGAAAATATTTGTTTAGGGGAATATTTTTTTTTAATTACTTATTATTTTTTTACTATTTTTTTTATTATCATTAACAATTTTAAAATTAAATTGTGTCCGCCATTTGAATAATTCGCAGTCCTGAAACGGCACCTAGTCTAGTTCTGAACTTGATTTAGGTATTTTGCATAGTGAGAAAATAAATAAAATAAACCGAGTTACGTTTTTCGTTTAGATGAAAATACTTCTAATACGTGAAAATGGTAATTAAGAGAGCATATTTTTTTTTTTATTGACGAATTCAATTACTTTAGTGATTTGAAAAGCGAGATGGGTTTTACTAAGGCAATTCCTTATAAATGCATGTCTTATGGGACAGTTCAAAAAGTACGTACACAAAAATGGAGAAATTTTAAACCCCTCCCCCCCCCTTCGTACATTACCGTACATAAGGTCGTACTCCCCTTAGAGTACGTACATTTTATTAGTCTACCCCCCTTTTTGATAAAAATTAAAATAATTATGTTTTTAATAAAATTAAATATTTATTTAAAATAATTTATTCATTTAAATTATTTAAACAATAACACCCAACGGGGAAATACCACCAATCGGGGAAAGTTTGGTGTTTGCAATTTTTTATTTTGCGAGACAACTGTTTTTGAGAGCTGATTTACTCATTCTAACAAGTGGTCGCCGTGTGAAAAAAAATACAAGAACAAACATATGTATAATACATGTGTAGGAAAAAGTCAAATTTAAATTTGGTGTATGCTTATAATGTACGTACTTTGTATAAAACTTCCCCCCCTCCCCATCATACAAAATAGCAAATCCCCTCACCCCTTCGGGTGTACATACTTTTTGAACGGCCCCTTATTGAATTATGGAACATGCTTGAAAATCCAATAATCAGGATTAAGTGTAAAGAGAAGGGTAATCACAGAAAATTAAAAAAATAGCGAAACTTTTCCTATCTTAAGGTAAGAAGTAGCTAATTGACTACGCAAAATTAAAGTTTCTAATAATATGTACACTTTGGCTACGAATACTTGAATCAAAGAATTGATATAAAAGGGGATATTTTCGTATCCTGATCTGTAGCGCCAACTACAATTGCTAAAGTGCCAAATAGATTTTAAAAATTTCAAATTAAAAAATAAACAAAACATGTAGATGTTTGGGGGTGGCTGCGAGTTATAACTTTCGAGTTGGTCCCTTTCTGTGACGTTTCTTTTTAGTTTTTCACGGGC
>NC_092207.1:8618482-8659059 GCF_043381705.1 Parasteatoda tepidariorum | reverse complement strand
TAAAAACGGACCCTTCACAAAATATTTTAACTTAAAAACGGACCCTTCACAAAATGATTTTTCTTTTAATCGGACCCTTCACAAATTTGTTTATCTTCATTATTATTTTGTTAATCGAATAAACCCTTTCCAGGGCAGAAAACAAGAAAGATGGATGTAAACGAATTAAGTTTTGTCTTTGGCAGACGATTCTTCCATTATTCGTCCGAAATGAATATTCTGCGTTCAGCAGTATAGGCTAAATACCAAATATTTGTATGTTGCATCTCTAATTTAGAAGAGCAATTGCTGTTTATTTTCAAAAATATAATTTTTCTCATTATAATTTCACAGGCTGAGCATAATCTTGTATCTATTGACAATTTAAAAACTCCTTGAAAAAGTTTTTTTTTGCAATAACGGATCCTATTTGCATAAATTCATAAAAGCAGACCCTGGTTGGAAGAATGTGAGTAATTTTTTCACAATTTCAACGAAAAACGGACCTTTCACAAAATGTCTGGACAGACCCCTGGTCATAAAATAGGGCTAGGTGCTTGACCGTGGTTGGGTGATGGTCATAATTCAGTTCTTGGATTACACAAGTATGTCTTTTTTATATAGATTAGAGTGTTAGAGTTGTTGTTTTTTTTTAAATTATTTTTTTTAAATCTAAGTTTTGTGTGCTTTTTAATAAAACTAATCTTTACAGCAAGATAATATACATAGTTTAAAATTAGCTTACATTGTGCTTAAAGCTCTCAAACTTTGGTTTTGTTTTATTTTCTTAGGTGTTGAGACCTTTGAAAAACTCCCACAAAACTTTTATGCCTTAAATTTTTAGCTAAGTTTTTATTACGGAGCATCAGCAAAAAACGAAACCATAAATGACATGGTTGAAGGACATATACGATATTCCAACTAACAAATATGCGATGCGTTAAATTATTAAAACAAAGCATAATAAAAGTTTAGAAAAAATTTACATGAAAATTTTGCTTTTGGAAACGTTTTGGAAGTAAAAAGTTTTAAAATGCATAGATATATGTTCTCGCATATATTCACACACAAAAAAAAGTTTCGAATAGGGGTGGAAACGCTTTTATTTATCCTCAACTGCCTGAAACGTGATGATGTTAAACTATTTTAATACTTTTTATACTCAAAAAATTAAATGAACTTTCGGCATCTCGTTGCATATAAATGTATCTTTGGCGAGAAAAAAAAAGTGCCAGTCTCCACGTTAAGTCACATACGCAGACATTTTTTTTCTCTCTTCTAAACCTTCTCAAGATTGGAAAAGTGCAAGAGAAAAAAAATGCTGCAACCTCATGAACTTATTTTTATTCAAGGGACAGCGACAGTCGTAAAATTTGAAAGTTTAGACAGTCTTGTTTGAAGAGAACCTCGCATACAAATTGGCGAATTATTTTTTTTCAGGGGGGGGGGTACCAAGAAAGATTTCTGATCCACACTCAGTTCTCCAATTCAAAAGGATCTTCCATAGAATTTTTTAGAAGCTAAATTGAGCGGTATTAAACAGGAAAAAAGCGTTGTAATTTGTATGACAAGCGTTTCTTAGAAATGAATTAAAGTTTATACACCCTCATGTATTCATGTTTTTGTAACTACCGAGATCAAAAACTTCTATAAAATTAACTACCGTTTATCTCTGTCATACACAGGGTGTTTAAAAAAATTGTCGCTATCTTTCAGGAGAGGTAGAAAACGTAATGATTACGAATTTTACAGCAATCCATGACCAAAAATGTCCGGAAAAAGTGGTAGCAGAGGTAAAAGATTTCGAAGGGCACGAAAGTTATTAATTGAAACCCTTTAAATGAACGACATGTATAAATGTATTGTGTGACGTCATGTACAAAGTATAGACGTGATGTATTATGTAGTACAAAGAGCTTACTAGATGAATGAATTTTATAATGTTACGATCGAATTTTGCACCTTAAAACGAACGATCTGTACGCCAGACATCGCTACAGAGCATTAATTCAGAGCAGATTCGCTACAGAACACGGTCAAAAAAGTCAATTTCTATGATTTTATTTTATTTTATAACCGTAGTTGAATAACCGACCCAATTTTGGGTTTACGACTACTAACGTTCAAGAAAGAATTCGGATATATTTCCTCTTTGTTTTTAAAATGGATGTATACACTTACTTTTCTCTTAAGATTCATGTTAAAAATCTCAAATTTTACACAACTATTATACCTTGATAAAATTTATTTTATAACTAATTTTTATTTAAAATTATTATGAGCAGGTAGAAGAAAGCGAACAATCGCATAAACTAAGTATTTTTGTAATATTTTAAGTAAAATGCCTTTCTATTTTGCCTACATTTGTAATAATATAGATTATGTAAGCAAGGTCTGTTTAGGTTTCTTAAATAATACGTCTAATTTAAAATGCAAATAATAATTTGTGTTAAATTTTAAATTTAATTTTTGCAACTTATAAAAAGTAACTGGAGAGATTGTTGATAGGTGAAAATCATTCAAAAGAATTATCATTTATTTAATGTTTGTTCGCAAAAAGCAGACGATTTTAAATCAATCGCGAACCACATCTGCCGCCATTTTGTATCAGTCAGCACATTTTTTTTCAAGGAATGGCTCAAATTCAGACAGTCCATACTTAGATGCTATTACTTAAAATTAAACCTATAATCGTCTGTAAAAGATTTCTTACAAGATTAAAATCCATTAATTTGTGCTGAGTCCGTTAAAAAAGATTATACGTGCTTTTGCTCTTTAAAGATTTGTTCTACTTTCATTTAATGTTATTTATTTGCTGCTGATTTTTGATAATGTTTAGTTACTTAGTTGTTAGGTAATGTATTATTTGGTGAAAAGGGACAAACAACAGGATACCGTATGCTACATCTTTTTCTTTGAGAATGTCTAAACGAAGACTCATAAGATAATTATGGCAACGATGATTTCACCAAAAATTGAAAATTTCAAAAAAGTGATCACTTTTGTGGAATGTTGTATTTAAACTCGATGCAGCTTTGATTCTTTTATGGTTTATTTATTTTTATTTTTTTAGTTTTTTTTTCTCTTGAAAAGTGTTCTAGCCAATGATTTTAAGAAGTTTTGTGTTTCCGTAGTGGTTATTTCAAAAGCAAAATGAAAGGGGGGGGGGAGCCCAACTTATTTTTGTCCTCTTGCATATAAGCTCTTGTATTAAAGAATAAATTAGTATTTGTGATTTACAGATAATTAGAATAAGTTAGTGTTTTGTTATTGATGACTAAAAAAATTGATATGATTTGAGTTCACTTTCGTTGTTCAATTCGTTTTGTTCGATGTTTTTTTTTTAAGTTTAATTAATTTCTTTGTTTAAAGATTCTTTCATTTTCAAATACTTATCCGGCTCTTATTTTAGATCGCCAAATTATTGTTCTTTCATTTTTGTCACATTTCTCTCTTCATTTTTATAATAATGCAGCTCAATCAGCAATATTTTTTTATGGTTTTTATTTTCTTGTTAAGATTGATTGATTTTGTAAAGCAGTTAATGTTTTTGATAAATTTTTAATATTTTAGGTTTTTTTTTCACTTAATATAAAATTTTTTGAATAGTTAAGAAATTTAAAATATTTGAAGTTTTATTTCAATGCAAAATCTTTCATTGATCATTGTTATCATTGATCAGTGTTATCGTGATCATTGATTAACAACAACTGTGTTCTGGATCGTTTCCAAATTATTTTAATGTTTCAATTTACAATTCTCACTAAACACAATTATTTATTTAACATTATTATAAATAAATAAAATTTTAACATTATCATTACTGATTTTTAAAAATGAACTTTGCTTATTTGTATATAGTTATTGAAATCTTTACCTTGTAAACATAATTTTTAAATATTTTAAGCCTATCTTTTCCTGTAAACACAAATAACTGTTTTAAAGTTGAATCTTTTTGCAATCGATTTTTAGAAAGCAAAGTATCATAGATTTTTATTAATACTAATTTAGTGTTAAAATTAAATAGTATTTTTTTAATTCCTTTTTCTTTTCTGAACCATAATGTTTATTGTTGTTCTAGATGTTTTATTCTGTGATAAATTATGCAATTTAAATGGTAAAAAACTTTAAAGCTTTTTTAATATTTGAATTGAAAATTAGGAAAATCTCGAATCGAAATTTTAAAATGCATGTGCATATATAGAATACTAACTTTAAATAAAACTTGTAAGCTTTAAATTTAAATATTATAGCAAAGTTTTTTTTTAACATTTTGGAGATATACAATATTTTGCTTATTTACTAATATTAAAATTTTATTGGGAAAAATTAGTACTTTATGTTTAATAATTAAATTATATCAGTTTACTTTAATAAAAAAAATTAATGAAAACAGAATTATTGCTTATCATTTTTAAAATACAGTCGAAAAATATTAACAAAATAATAATTTTCAAAATAAAAGTTTTTTTTAACTATCCATTAAACATAATTGCAAAGCAAATACATTTGGCAGTTTTTAGTTTTCCATTTCCAGGAGTTTTTTTCCGGTTTTTTTATCACTTTCTTCCAGCTTCCTGGGAGAAATCGGACAAAATACCAACCCTGAGCATGATAGATAACAACTCACCCACTAAAATTTATTAGTTAGTGAGAAAGAACTATAAGAAATTATTCAAAGTTTTAAAAAATTAAAAACTAATAAAAAGTTTTACACTTAAGTTAGCAATTTTTTTTAATAAGAACTGTATATGAATACATAAACCAAATCAAGGTTGAAATTTAATCATTAGTGGGTGGCTGAATAATCGGTAATCGACCGAAATACTGTACCCCCAAATAACACCGTTACCAGATGGCAACAAAAATGCAACAGTCACAGAGACTCGTTTTTGAAGTCGCATGTGACTTCTGAGACGTTGATGCGTGGGTCTGAAAAGGTTACTGCGTCCGCCTTTGGGAACGTCACAAAGACGTCAACATGAGATCACAATCAGACAATTATTCATCTCAGTGACGACACTTCGTGACAAAGATGTGACATATTCACCTCTTAACAGGGTCACGAATGACGAAGCCGTGACATATTTACGCTAATTCAAGACCCCAGTGTGACAAAGATGTGACATTTCCACGTCTCAACAGGGTCACGATATGGCGAAGCCGCGACATATTTACGCTAATTCAAGACCCCAGTGTGACAAAGATGTGACATATTCTCGTCTCAACTGGGTGACTATGTCACTTATTCACGTTTCAATAGAGTCATGATGTGACGAAATTGTGACATTTACGTTTCAAGAAGGCCACCGTGTGACTAAGCTGAGACGTGAATATGTCACATTGTTGTCACACGGTGACGTCACTGCGACAGTTATGTCTCATTGTGCTCTCATGTTGACGTCTGGGTGATGTCAAAATATAACGACATAGTCAACTTCAAAAAGTCACGCATCGACGTCGTGGAGGTCGCATGTGACTACAAAAATGAGTTTCCGTGACTGATGTATTTTTGTTGCTATCTAATAACGGTGCTATCTGGGATAGTGCTTCTAGTTGCACAGTAAGTTTACAATAAGGGTAAACATTTAATAGCAATACAGTAACTATAAACCCAAGAGGCGTACAGTGCCATTTTTGGTCACGAGTTGCTTTGCAATTCCTACATACTTCCTCTGAAAAGTATCTCACAACACTGAGACACCCTTCATTTTGTATTTACTTTCGAAGTGGTTTTTTTTTAGTACTTTTAATAGCTGAAAACAATAAAAAATAAAACTTTTCGGAATATATTTAATATAACTGAGTAAAATATTTGCTTCAAAACTGATGATAATGCTGTCTCAATCGATATGCTTAACAGCATTGTGATACATCAACTTTAGTTTTCATTTTCCTGTTTCACTCTTAAATCCATAACGTTGCACCAGATGGCACTATGAATGCTCGAAAAATGTTGAATTTGTATCCATTTTAGTTCTGGAGAAATGTTTTATTGACCAAACACCTCTCATTTTCAAGCATACGCATTTTCAAGCGCTTTAGCTTCCTTGGAATTATTAGTGAATAATTCCAAGGAAAGTTCTGTGCTATTCCAAGTTCTGTGCTATTTTCTAAAATACAGCAACGAATATGCTACATATAAGTAAAACATATAATACGGCTTTTTAAATAACGAATTATAAATATACACTTAATTGTACCCTACACTATAACTTTTTCTCTCCTTTTTTTCCGATTTCAATAAACATAACTCGAAAAGAATTAATTGATAAAAAATATATTTCATTTTATATATAATTTTTCCAATTCCGATAAAAGACAATACGTATCAAAAAAGGTAATAATTAATCTGAATCTTTCTGTTCTCTCTCAAAATAACAGATTTGGAACCATTTTGTTAGAAACGCCGACGAAATACTTAAAAAAAATTAAACAAAAAATAAAAAACTGAAATGTTATAGTAACGTTAGTGTAAAATTTAGAAATATAACGTTAAAATACCGTTATGGATAGGTTGGGATAAAGCGTCAAAACAAAGATCTGTCATTATAAAAATAAGTTTTAAAAACAACGGCAAATATATTACTTAAAAGAAAATCTGTAACTACATTATTTTAAAATTGATAATTAGAACTTTGGAATAAGTTACACACCACACAATAAGTTACCTCTTTTTTTTCCTTCTTTTCTTCAATTTCAATTATGGAAACTCAAATAAAATTAAATGATAAAAAAAAATATATTTTACTTTATATATATATTTTTTTCTTCTTTTAAATCCGATAAAAGACATATCGTATCAAAAAACAATAACAATTACCGGGAATCCTTCTGTTACTCCCGCTTCCCCTTAAATGACAGATTTTATTTGTATTACTTTGAAAGATTTTATGGGAAACGCCGATGAAATACTTAAAAAAAAAATTTGAACTAAAAATGAAAAAAAGGAGAAATAAAAAAACGGGAAAAGCGCTTTTTCGTGCCTCTCGACCCTAATGGCTATTAACTTTCCACTCCCTCTGTTTCTTTCTTTCTTTCTCAACCCCCCTTTCCCCCCCATAAGCAAATGACTGAAAACAAAGAAAAAGAAAATGGTGCCATTCGCTGTCGCCTTTGGAAAAAGAACAAAAAAAAAGAACAATGAATCCAACCGCCGAAACAAATCTAGAATAAAGAAGAATTGTACAGATTCCGAGGCATTATTTTGGTCATCAGTTAAGGACACCATCTTCCTTTTGTTTTGCTTCATAAATTGATTTCTTTTTTTCTTTTTTTGGAAGAAAATTCTTCTTCCGTTCTTTTTATTTAAAAGAATTTTCTTTTTTTATTTTGTGTTATTGATTGCAGTTACACCATCGACCGTTCTTCGGACAAGAAACGCCAATTTAGAATCGACCAAAATGGAGTGGTCCGCATACAGCGTACACTGGACAGGGAAGAGACGCCCAGACATCAAGTGAAGATTCTGGCCATTGATGATGGTAGGTAGATTGGAATTATTCGGAAAAAAAGAACATTCTTTTTCTGCGCTTGTACATTGTCCTTATAGAAAGATGATGTGATATGCATGTATATGCCCAATACGAGATTTTTAAATTCAGCAACCTTTAACGACCAGAGAGCTAACAAATGTCAAACAAGTGTTTTTGTTTTTTTTACAATTGTCGTTTAACAGCCGACCCTATTTTTGGGTTTACGACTACTAATGTTCACTACAGAGCTTTGTAATTTTGAACTCAATCCAAAAGGCAAGGGAACTCCTGCATCAAGTATCGGGAGAAATTTTGCCTTCGTGGAGGAGTTTTTGATGAAACTAACCCACATTTGCGTTACACGGTGAGGAAGACCAGGAGAACCTCCTACTGTTAGTCTGACGGCAAGGGGACTCTAACCTGTGATCCGTCTACCACTTTCACGTCAGCACTGTGGCCGGTGTAAGCTGGATGCGGAATTAAGTTCAGGTAACATATTTAAAAATAAAAATGAAAGTTTGCTTTGTAATTACGGCCAGCTACAATCAAGAGAAAAATCCCCACAAGAAAAAAGAGAGTGAGTCGTTAAAGGCTGCTGGATTGTAAAATAGCGCCCAGAACCTCGCATTTCAGGGACCCTCGCGAACATTACCATTGACATGACCCTCGCCGATGGCATTACTGAATTGTTCTTTTTATATAAATTGCTATGACCGAAATCAGGAGAATGTCGACTTTCATCGGTGAACGTCGACAATCACATAATCGAAAGTCCGAAATATTTATTATATCCGATTTGATGTAAATTTATTCGTTGATGTTATTATATTTATTCCGTATTTTAATATCTGCTGAGGATAGATTAGGAGAAACATCAGGAGTGCCAAATAAATGTATACTGGACAGTGGCGCTTGACCTTAGGAAACATTGATGTAGGCAGTGGCACTTAACTTGACCTAGTATATATTTCGGACATTTACTAAAGCGACTATGTGATTGTCAACATTCACCGGTGGAAGTCAACAACATTTTGGTCATTCGCAGTAACATAATTATAAAAACCTCGATTTTTTTCTTTAAATGCAATTTTTTAGTATTGACAATTAGAAAACCTTCTCTCCTGTACAACCATATTAGATTGATATATGGAGCATTGCTTTTGAAGACAATGTTCTATATATTTGTAGAAACTATTCGTAGAATTCAGATTCATAGAATTAGAAAATAAGATATATTTAAATTTCAACGAAGTGCATAATTAAAAAATCCTTTCTTCCAGAGGTCCGGAGACTGATGTACCTTGATAAAAACTATACGAATAGATTTTTAAAATGAAATTTTCAAAAACTATTTTTAAAAAAATTAAATTGTTCGATTTTAATCAAGGAAAAAATCATATGAAATTTCCATAAATTTAACGTAAGAGATTTCCCACAGAAAGAAAATATTAAAAGCCCTCACAAACAATAAAAACTGCTATGGCTAGATACAGTATGCATCAGCTAGAAAACAACCGAGCTATTTAAAACCAGCTTTAGAGAATATCTATTGGAACAAACTAATGATTATAGACGGAAAAAAACTTGCATTGTTTTGATAAAAATACATAAAGATTCAATCATGGCTACATTTAGTAGGTGACTTAAAAACTATTCATTTGCATTGATAATTCACCAACAAATTCTTTTAATAATTATGATTAAAAAAAGTGCTATTTTTTATTTTAGATAAAAAATGGCAATATTTTATTAAAAATACATAAGTATTATAATTTTAAAAAAAATTCCTTAAATAATTTGGATTAAAAAAAAAGGATAAGAAAATTAAGAAAAAATGAAAAAAAAAACTATGTGCAGTGTGTCTACCACTACAAAAATACAATTCCAATTCCTAAGAACATAAGACATGTTAATTTGATTCTATGTTGGGGTACTTTTCATAGATAAAGGTTGACATTGTCGATAACCACTCTCCACATTGGTAACCTTCGGACGAGATGTGAACACGCCTACCTTGACAGTAACGCCCACTTCAATTTGAGCACGCCTACCTCGATGGATGGTCCACATTGAACAGTTGACTTTCTACTTGTGACTGCGACATTATCCACCTCCTCACGCTGTTGCTACTCAGTCTCGATCTCACACAACGTTGGCCTGCATGCATTCGACTGCTAATGGCAACACAGAAGCGACCACGACCGTGAACTTAATATAGCTTTAACGATCAGCAAAAGAACGGTTATCTTAATACAGCTCTTTCTGCTTCTCACAAAACAGCAATGATACAACTAGTGGTATACGTTGATCGAATTCTCTCATAGCTATAATTCTGGTGGGGGAGTACTGTAGTGTGTCTACCACTACAAAAATACAATTCCAATTCATTAGTATATAAGACATTAGTATATGAGTATATGTGTTAACTCGATTCAATGTTGTGGTACCTTTTCATAGATGAAGGTTGACATTGTCGATATAAAATTTCCCCACACTATCATTAGAAACAATTTCAAGTTTTATCCGACAATCAAACTGGTTTTGATATTTTAAATACTACTTATTTAAAAGTGTTTAATCGATTAAACATTAAATCTCTCCTCCTAATAACTAATATTTTTTCAATCAATTTTTTACAAAAACTCTGCAGAAAAATACGTATTAATGGCGGTGATTATGGAATACCCTACACAATCAGTCATTAAAAAGGGACTGACATCAGCCAGTTTATTAATGGTTGAATGTCTGTATAGTATTTTTTTACGGCTTGGTTGTTTAAATCAGCAAAATTCATAGTGAGACTTTAAAAGTTCTACAAAAGTTTCTTTTGAAATAGAATTTTATCTTTCGATGAAATAGTCTAAGAAACTATATAGTAGAGAATAGAGAGCAAAAGCAAAAGTCGGAGCAAATAGTCTGGGAATGTTTGCTAGTCTGAATCTCATACATCTGAATTATTTAGCTTTCTGCCTGCGTTCCCCTCCCCCCTGCAAAAGTCTTTTTCCATTTCCTATATCCTTAATATTTTTGTAGTTTAACTTATTTACTAAACTTGTTCCATTTATTAGTATTTGATACAAATATATATTAAACTTACACATTATAAAAAAATTAATGATTGTAAATGAATAAAATAAATAATAATAGTAAACGGATAAAAAATAATAATTTTAATAACTGGATGCAAAATAAAAATCAGTTTATTGTTTACAAGAATTGCTAGAGTATAATACAAACATCTTCTGGTATATACAAAATGGTAGTAGAAATACGAGAATTAGTTATTGTTACATGGATGAAAAATTAATTAAAAATAGTAAATGGATTATAAGTAATTAATAAACGGATAAAAATTAATGATGAGTTAATTGTTCGCACGAACTTTTTATTTATTGAATTTCTAAAATACACAGATACCATCTTAATATGACGAAATGCTAGACGGACTCAGAGAATTAGTTATAGTAAACGGATATTAAATAAAATAATAGTAAATTGATAGAAAAGAGTGATTAATAATGAATGCGTGCGAATTTCTCGACGATACTGATATCATCTTTACATTGCGAAATGTTAGAAGAAATTATAGAATTAGTTACATTAAACGAATAAAATACTAATAGCAATTGGATAAAAATTAATAAATAAATGGAGGAAAATCAATAATTAGTTTGTTGTTCACATAAACTTTTCGTTTTATGAGTTGCTTGAATATATTGATATAATCTTGACATTGCAAAATGTTTGAAGCAAACAGAACATTAGTTATGGAAAGGAAATTAAAAATAATAAAACAATATAAAAATTTTAAAAAATAAATTTAACAAATGGATAAAAAAATAATTAATAAACGGATAAAAATTAATAATCAGTTTATTATTCGCAAGTATTTTTTCTTCTACAACCTGCTTTAAAATATAGATATCAGATTGCGAAATAACTCTAAATTGGATTTAGAAATAATATATATGAAAGGTGTTACGCAATGACTACCCGTATTATATATACTTAAAATCTTTATTATAAGTGAAGTCAATAGAAATACACACATTAGGAGTCTCAAAATAATATGTATATCTATCGAATCACTACTGAGGAGAGTGTAACTTATAACCAACTCTGTTTGATTGCCGGAGAAACAAAAGTTGAAGATCGTTTATTGGAAACATCACCCAGTTTCACCAGACAATTAAACTGGTTTGATATATTCCATCCACCATCCTCACTAATGATTCGACAATTTTTAACAATTTTTTAACTCATTCAAATTTTTCCCTAATGTTTATACTTTCCGATAAGGATTCTAAACATATACATTACGTACGGTCATGATAGAACACCCAGTTCATTATTAACTGTCCGCTTCATATGTTCTTTCATTTGTAAAATATTTCTAACACATTTCTTTTGAGCTTATTATACATTTGTAAATCGTACCTAAAACAGAATCGTGGATAAAAGTTTCTCACTTATTGTTCATAAACTTAAGTTTCTTCCTAGTCAATCACTCTTCATGGAACGAAATTCTTTATATCTTATTTTTTCTTAAATGAAAAATAATATAATAATAAATACTTATAACTTATAACTTTTCTGAAAAATAATGGATTATAATTTGCAAAAAAAAAGAAACATTGAATAAAAACTGTATTACTAATCTAATAAAAAAAAATTGCACTTCAAAAAACGTAAATATGTTTCATTGAATCATCTTCAATCCCCATTTTTTTTTTACAAAACTATATTTTCTAAATTACGTGAAAAAAATTGAACGAGCAATTGGAACCAAAGAAAAAAAAACTTCTCATATGCATTTTTTTAAAAAGAAATTCTGGAATAAAACTCGCCATTACCATAATTGGATATTTTGAAAAATGGAATTTGAAACTATTCTTTTAACTATTGAAAAGACTGATAACTAGATGATACAATAAAAAGTTAGCCCATTTATGCCCGCGTTCTTTCTACCAACGGTCCGATTGTATTTTATATAAAGTCTCTCAAGATATATATTAAATATATATTATCAAAATTATATTCAAGATAGATATTCAAGATTTACATTATATATATGAAGTGTCTCAAGATTCCCAATTATGTCATAATCACGTGATACAAAATGAAAAATAACGTTTTTATGATTTTCATCATTTAGGTGAACTATTCTACTTCCTTAGAGATGAAATTTTTTTGATAATTCTTATAGTATAGAAATAATTATCATAAAAGTTTTAAACGAGAAACTGTATCTATAATTGGGTACTTGCAACTAATCACGTTTTTGTATCCAATCACGTGGTTGTACAAGGCGTGTTAACGTTTTACAACTTTATGACTTAGGTTTATTATCACGCTGCATCAATTTTCGGATTAGATTTAATTGGATGTCTGCCAGCGACGTCACGCGTGTGTGTCGAACCTGATTGGCTCTCCCACGAGTGACGTCGCTTGCAAATTATCCAATTATGAGAAAGCTTTTCGTTCTGGATAATGAATAAGATTTTAGACAAAGAGTTAATTTCAAAAATATTCGTTTCAGGTTTTTGTATAAAATATAACTTGGGTTTATTATCACGCTGAATCAATTTTTGGATCAGATTTAATTGGATACCTGCCAGCGACCTCGAATCAGGTGTGTCGAACCTCATTGGTTCTCCCACGGGTGACGTCTCCTTGCAAATTATCCAATAATGAGAAAGCTTTTCGTTCTGGATAATAAATAAGATTTTAGACAAAGAATTAATATCAAAAATGCTCATTTCAGGTTTTCATATAAAATATGTTACTCTTATGTTGCTTTTTCTAATCGATGTGTTATGTTTAAAGGTACACCTCCGCGGACGGCGACAGCAACGTTGACGGTTGTGGTGAGCGACATAAATGACAATGCACCTCGTTTCTTGCGCGACTACAGACCGGTCATCATGGAGCATTCGCCGCCCCAGAAGGTGGAGGAAATATTGGCCACAGACGACGACGATCGTTCCAAAGGAAACGGACCCCCATTCACTTTCAGAATGGATCCCAACGCCCCAGACATCATCAAGCAGTTCTTTGACGTCCAACACGATCCCAGTGAGTGTCCTTTCTCAAAATATTCTATTTATGCAATGTGTGTCATTCTCAAAATGCAACTTAAATCTTTAGAATGTAACTAAACTCAATTAACTGATTATTATACCAAACGTGCATTCATCTAATTTACAGGATACTGAGCTTTGGTTCATCCGACTTACATGATGCCGAACGTGTGTTAATTAAACGTCTATTATTATGAGCTTAGTTTCATTCAACGTATGACGAAAATATTATTCAACTCATATAACACTACTGACTGTAGATCCATACATCATGCATGATACTGAGCATGGGTTCATCTAACTTACATGATACCGAGCCTGGGTATCAGCAACTTTCGTGGTACTGCGGGATGATTTTAAAATAAATATAATTATGACTAATTAAATAAATAATTTATAATTTTATAACAGTCGTTGAACAGACAACCCAATTTTTTGGATTTACGACTAGTAATGTTAAAGCCTTGTAATGTAAGCCTTGTAATTTTGAACCCAATCCAGAAAACAAGGGAACTCTTGGTTCGAGTATTTGTAGAAATTTGACTTCGTGGAAGACTTTTTGATGGAACTAACCGACATTTGCGTCACATGCAGAGGAAAACCACAAAAACCTCCCATGATTAGCTTGACGGCAAGCAACTCTAACCCATGATCCGTCTACGGCTGCTGATATTTCACGTCAGCACTGGAGTCGGTGCAAGCTGAATGCGGAATTCGTATCGACCAGCCATGGCTGGGATTCGAATCTGGTTCACCTCATTGGAAGGTGAACACTCTATCCCCTGAGCCATCACGACTCATTCAATAAATATTAACTTAATTTTATTTTGATTATTTAGGTATATTAAGAACCGAATCACAGTTCATAAGTGTATATATTCTGAACATAACGTGGATCACACTTAATAAATTTAGAACTTATGACCCAGCAAGAACTGGAATGACTTTATTTTTTTTAAAATTGCAGCTGGTGCAAATGGTGACGGAATGGCCATTGTGACATCAAAGGAACGATTCGACAGAGAACAACAGAAGGAGTACCTAGTGCCCATCGTGATTAAAGATAGCGGCACTCCGTCCATGACCGGAACAAGCACTCTCACAGTTATCATCGGTGACGTCAATGACAACAGAATGCATCCCGGCAGCAAAAGTATCTTCGTCTACAACTTCAAAGGTTTGTCTTTCATTTCTTTCTCCTCATTGAAATTCCTTTTGTTGTAGTTTTATAACTGTCGTTGAACTGCCGACCCAATTTCTTGTGTATACGACTACTAATGTATAACTCAGTAGCCTTGTAAGTTTGAACCCAATCCAGAAGACAAGGGAACTCCTGCATCAGGTATTGGGAGAAAGTTGCCTTCGTGGAGGGCTTTTTTATGAAGCTAGCTCGCATTTGCGTTACATGGAGAGGAAGACCACGTGAACCTTCCACAGTTAGCCCGACGGTAAGGAGACTCTAACCCATGATCCGTCTACCACTGAGGATATTTCATACCAGCATTGTAGTCGGTGCAAGGCGGATGCAGAATTCGTATCGGCCAGCCACCGCTGGGATTCAAATGGTCCATCTCATTGGAAGGCAAACACTCTATCTCCTGAGCCATCGCGGCTCAAAGGTGCATCGATTGTATTTTCGGCAGTTATTGATTTTCAAGTGGATCATAAATATCCCTATATGTTTCAGAGAAATTAGAAAACTCGAATCGCTCATTTGAGTATTTACTTTGCAATGATTCTATCGTTGTTTATTTTATCGATTTTTTTTTGTAGTTATTATTTTATTTTTCAAGATAATTTTTAAAATCCGATATTTTTATTACGATATCATTTATTACAAAAAAACTGAATCTCGATACGAAACAAGTATTTTTCGTAACCCTTTTTTAAAAAGAGTCAAATTCGTGTGATTTCGTAAACTTTTTTTTTGTAAGTACAACGCTTTTGTTCTGTTAGTTTAAATTAGTAGTTATTACCATTGAAAGTATCTTGTTGAGAAATATTAGTCATCATCATCATATTAGTTGACCAGACAGCCCAATGTGAGCCAATGCCTTCCTCTGAAGATTTCTCCATGACGACTTCCGATTTATCTTTGATCTCCAATTCCTTCCATCAATTGCAAGACTCCACAGAGTCAGCCCATCTCAACCGCGACTTTTCCCGCTTTCTTATTCCAGTGGGTCTAAAAAGCAGTATCTTTTTTATTGTGTTGTCATTACTCATTCGAATCACGTGGGTGATCCGTTTCATTCTATTTATTTTTATGTATTTAATTATATCAGGTTGCTTATAAATCTTGTACAGTTCAAAGTTAAATCTCCTTCTCCGATTATTGTTTTCATTTACACCACCAAGTATACTCCGCAATATCTATCTCTCTAATATTGCGATACAAGTTTCCTTCAGTTTTGTCATTGTCCAAGTTTCAGAAGCGTATAGAGAAATATTAGTGTTAGGGAAGTTTTTCAGAGAAAGCCCGAAAAAAAAGTGTGCCATAAGGATGGGAATGATTTCAGAACAATTGCAAAAAACAAAATTCCCCATCCCCAATATTAACCATATAAAAAACATGTGACCCATTTTTGACCTATAGAAAAGGACGATCTGGATTATTTTTTTTTATTACTCTGATTAATACAGGTTTAATAATTTAAAAAAGAATATTTGTATATTTAAAGTGGTCACACTCTGCGCAATCTACAAAATTTGTAGGAAAGGTAAAAGGTGAAGTTTACCTAAATTAATATATTCTATTTTTACCATTAAGGGGTCACAGTACCTNGTGTGATTTCGTAAACTTTTTTTTTGTAAGTACAACGCTTTTGTTCTGTTAGTTTAAATTAGTAGTTATTACCATTGAAAGTATCTTGTTGAGAAATATTAGTCATCATCATCATATTAGTTGGCCAGACAGCCCAATGTGAGCCAATGCCTTCCTCTGAAGATTTCTCCATGACGACTTCCGATTTATCTTTGATCTCCAATTCCTTCCATCAATTGCAAGACTCCACAGAGTCAGCTCATCTCAACAGTGGCCTTGCCCATTTTCTTATTCCAGTAGGTCTAAAAAGCAGTATCTTTTTTATTGTGTTGTCATCACTCATTCGAATCACGTGGGCGATCCAATTCATTCTATTTATTTTTATGTATTTAATTATATCAGGTTGCTTTTAAATCTTGTACAGTTCAAAGTTAAATCTCCTTCTCCAGTTATTGTTTTCATTTACACCACCAAGCATACTCCGCATTATCTTTCTCTCTAATATTGCGATACAAGTTTCCTCCAGTTTTGTCATTGCCCAAGCTTCAGAAGCGTGTAGAGAAATATTAGTGTTAGGGAAGTTTTTCAGAGAAAGCCCGAAAAAAAAGTGTGCCATAAGGATGGGAATGATTTTAGAACAATTGCAAAAAACAAAATTCCCCATCCCCAATATTAACCATATAAAAGGCATGTGACCCATTTTTGACCTATAGAAAAGCATGATCTGGATTATTTTGTTTTACTCTGATTAATACAGGTTTAATAATTTAAAAAAGAATATTTGCATATTTAAAGTGGTCACACTCTGCGCAATCTGCAAAATTTGTAGGAAAGGTAAAATGTGAAGTTTACCTAAATTAATACATTCTATTTTTACCATTAATTTGCATCAAAAAAGTTCCATTCCTTCCATCATTTCTGAATGTGTGAAATTAAATATGATTAAAATACAAAAGATATCTTCTTTATTAAGATTTTTAAGTCTCAGATTTTATCGAATTCTTTATCAATCTACTAAATGATTATTAACTCAATAAGGGCTTTCAACAATATCCTCACTTTGTATAATTTACAAGATTTGTAAGAAAGGAAATATTTGAAGAAGAATTCACCTGAATTAATACGTTTCGTTTTTGCCAATAATTTATATCAAGAAATTTCATTCTTTCCATACTTTATGCATAAAATGAAAAAAAAAGAAAATCTGTTTTCTGCCTCGTGATTTATCAAAAAAAAAAATTTTTTTTTTCGTCGAAATGAGTTTTTAGAATTAATTTTCAAAAACTAATCTATTTCAAGAAACGTTATTAACTTTCAGGTCACATTTTCTGTTACTATAATCATCTAAAAAGAATGCAGGGAAGAAAAAAGGTTTCCATCTCTTAATTATTTCCTCGTATGTTATTATAACGTCATTTGTTCTTCTTCTTAAGACGGTTGCAATTAAATTGAAGCAAAAATCAATTCTTTTATTTTAGCAATTTATAAATTGAATTGGCATCAGTTGTCGCAATCTTTAGACAGCGACTTAAAGCTCATTTCTAGATCTTGTGTCTGATGAGATAAATTTAATTTAGTAATATATGGGTATGATTTTATGATTTTTAACGATTAATTTCCGCTATTTTTACAAAAAATTATACAGTTCGAGACTACGAAATTTTTAACTTTTTATTTCGAGATAAAAGCAAATAAAAGAATATTTTTCTTGATATTTCTTTCGCATTTAATTTCAGGTTTTGATAGTTTAAACATCTTGTATTGAGTCATAAAATGACACTAATTCTCCAAATTTGTCACTTAAGGCAAAAAAATTTTTAGTAATTTGCTGTTATTTTATATTTTTCATGGTGCGTAGCGTTTTTAAAAAGTGCTTAAAGGTGCTTTTTTTTTAACAAACTAATATAACTTTATTGGGAACAAAAACAACACATAAATACAAAGAATATATATTCGTCGTCAAGAGGAAAATCCTGTCCAGGTGACAAAGAAAAGTAATAAAATAAATTTAAATTCGAAATTTGAAGAAAAAACATTTTAAAAAAAAGGGGGGGATATTACAATCATAAATTATTTTGCTCATCATAAGACATCATATATTGTTGAACACTGTAATAATAGAAAAAAATACATGAAACTATATGAAAAAAAATAATAAAGGTAACATAAGAAATTCATTTGGATTGGCACAAGACTGGTATAAAAAATCAAATGCTTCCTTTAAAGTGAAAAATAGAGATCTAAATCGTCAATGTTCATCATAAATTGAAATAAAGCACGCTTAAAAGAAGAATATGTTAGGATGTTTTGCAACTGGAATGGTAATTTATTATATAATTTAGGTGCTAAGTAAAAAAACTGTTTTCGTGAAATTTCTTTTATAAAGTGGAGAATCTCATATATTTCAGTTGGTCTCCTTTCAGACACATTAGTTTTTAATTTGCATATTAGTTTATTGTTGTGTAAATAAAGTAAAATACGAAAAAATACAATGGTAATAGGTTAATTCTAACCTATTACCAGTTTTATTGGAGTTTTTGAAAAGTGCTTAATTTTCCCTTTTCAAAAAGGAGATTTTTTTTCTTTACCATGTCGATATTCGGAACGTATTGTGCAAAAGCGTGCTTTTCACATTGTTCTACTCAACGTTTTCACCATTCATTCAACCACAATCCATTTCGGAGTACCTTCGAATGAAAGAGCCCAATCATTTTATATGTTTGATGAAATCCTTTCGAGTCCGGATTTGCGTCTACTGAGCTGGGTTCGGTGAGATTATTGCACTCTCATGTGTAACTCTGCTGCATTTAGCTAGATATTCTCAATTTCAGGCTTCACTTTCCACTCTCTGAATTCGAACCGAAAAATCTCTGTCTTCTTATGATGGCTAATCTAATCAAGAAAAAGAGTTCTTTGTCAAAAACTAATTATTTTATCGTGATCATATGAAGTCTTTTAAAATTATATTGCATTTTGTTAATGTATGTAGTGCTTAAAAAGTACTTAAAAGCTGCTTGTTTTTTGTTGAAAAATTTGGCTACGCACCCTGTTTTTGCAGAACAGCTCGCTCCGTGTATCATTTAATTCTTAACATATTTCCTCACTATTATGAAACCTCCATGAAAGACCACCTCTATTTACGACCATTTTTGGGAGGCAAGGAATTTCTTCCATAGACTTTGTGTTGAAGAAAACCTTAAGGAGAGACCATCAAAACCTCTCAAAGTGATCAAAAGTGAAAAAGATCGAATAAGGAAACACGAAAAAATATCAAAGCAAACAATTTTACGAAACAAATAAGTAGATTAAAATATATTCAAAATGTTTGTGTGAGGCTCTTATTTAGAGAGCTCTTTGTGACGATACAACCTCATGCTGCCTCATCATGAGTAAAACTAAAATTGTTTTCAGAAAACCTTCGATGAGATTTTGAAATAAATGGAGGTAACCCCTAATTTACGTATTACGGATATTTACGTATTATCTCGTCCACCATTTCTGCCAAATCTGAAAATAAATTTGAAAATGGTTCAAATTTAAATACCACATTTCTTGCAATAAGTTGCAAAAAATGTCAATTTCTTAATAATAAATTATTACAATAAAATAAGTTTGAAATATTCCAAAATGACTCTGTAGGCGAAAACGGTAGACGAGATAATACGAAACACCAATAATGAGAATATTATTAAAAACTTGCATTGCTAATTCATTGAAGATTTTTTAGCTGCTGAAAGTTCATTATGCTGTTCTCTTTGTAGGTGAGTCCCCACCCACACCCATTGGTCGAGTCCACGTCGAGGATCTGGATGACTGGGATTTGCCAGACAAATCTTTTTACTGGGAGAACAACATTGCCCACCCCAACTTCGAACTGGACAAAGACACGGGGCTGATCGTCATGAAGAATGTCACAAGTGGAGGGACATACTTCTTGCGTTTCCTGGTCCACGATCGAGTCCACACCCAAGAAGTGTCCGCAAATGTATCAGTCACAGTCAAAGAGATTCCGGAGGAGGCCATCTACAACTCTGGATCCATCCGAATTTCAGGTACATATGTCCATTTCAACATTGGTACATATGTCCCCTATGTCAGGTACGTGTGTCTCAATGGACATAGACATCAAGCACATGGGTCCATTATGTCAGGTATATGTGTCCAAACGGACATATCAGATACATAATCCATTCTGCCAGGTACATGTGTCCAAATGACATATACATCAGGTACATATGTTCATGTGAATGATATCTATAGCAGAGATGTCTTGTTCCGACAAGACATCTCAGCTATAAATAATACGATATCATACAATACAATAGCATATACAACTGTATCATAAAATAGCATATACAACTATATATGTCAATCTAAAATAATGGCAAGATGTACTAGTGTGTATTATAATGGGAAAATAAGCAAAACATTTATATCCAACGTGTATGTTATGCCTAGTTTAGCATAGGAACAGCATTTTCACTTACAAAAACTTCACCAGAAAGTTTTATAATTCAAAGTTGTTCAAATATTTTGAAAGACCGTAATCAACGCTATCAAAAAAAGTAATATTTTATTTATAAAATGAAAGTTTTTACTATTTATAATATTAAAAAAATTACAAAAGTCGTATTTTTCTGAATTACAAAAAAAATTTAATGCAACAATTCTATTCTCCATTGAAGATGCAGATTTAGATGCAAATCTGCATTTATGCAAGATGAAATATAAGCTAATAAGCATGTAATTTATATTGCATACACTTGTTTTACTGTTTAGCTTAAAAACCATCATATCTGAGTTGGATATTCTTAGTTCAAATATTTTTTAAACAGCTGTTATTTAAAGAGGTTCTATACGTTTCACTTGTACCACAAATAAAAACTTTGCATTAAAATAAACGTAAATTGTCAATTGCCTATAAAAAATTTGCATTAAAATAAACAGTATAATTTGCCCATAAGCTTTCAAAATGTCTTAACGATTTTTAAACGTAAAATATTCTTTGGAAACAGTAAGGAGATAAAATGTTGTTCTTACAGAAATACGAAAGAATTCCAAAGATGGTACGAAGTATTCCAAAAGATGGGCTCAATTTAATTGAAATGTATTTTCGGAAATATATATTAGATATGAATAGTCTATATACTAATGAAAAGAGGAAAGGTTTAAAGTTTCTTTTATCATCGCTTTGGGGGTGATAGCGCGGTTCTGTACCTCGTTTCACCATGAGTTGTAAGCTGAGTCCTATATAGCCCAAGGTTTTCTGAGTTCTTGAGTTTGCACGAAGGGTTTTATCTGCTCGATTGTTCCTCAAATCTCTTGTGCATTCAATCACACAAGACATGCTTTATGTTGGGAGCATACGTTAACAGCTTGCTTCACCCTATGCTTGAAGGCCTTTCCATTATGCTCAGCCAAGGCCTGCAGGCCATGGAACAGGGTCAAGCCTTCCACCACAGGTGCTGTAGTCGTTAGACAACGGAAGCTGCACATTTTATGCATGATTGGACTTCCTGAGGGTGTTTGGCTTTGTAGACCTAATCTAATACTGCTGGGCTTTGGGGATGGCAACAGCAACAAACATGCTTTTGAGTGTGCGAGATCAGTTTTGCTAACATTCATGTGTTTGCTGTGCTGCAAAGGATAGAACACAATGAGCTTTTTTATAATAACAATCGTATAAGAATATCAAACGTTTCTCTTTTCATTGTTATATAGATTATTAATTTCCAATTTATACATCTTGGAATGCAAATTAATTAAATTGATTTTCATCTTTTTTTAATCACCCTGAATAGTGCAAAAACATGCTAAAGCTTATGGCGGACGGTATTACTGTTCCGTAGTTTTTTAAATTGCTATATCTATTGTTGAAATTGTCGCAAATGTTTATTTTTTTCTTCCTGGTGTGCTATTTCAGGAATCAGCGCTGAAGATTTCGTTCGTGTCTGGAACTGGACAGAGAACCGACAGGTGAAGAGCAAGTACCACAAGTTTCGAGACATGATTGCAAGCCTGACGACTACACGAAAGGACAATGTGGACATCTTCAGCGTCATCCTAAAACAAGAGCGTCCTCCCATCACAGACGTTCGATTCTCTGCTCACAGGACGCCATATTTTAAAGCGAGCATGTTGAACGGTATTGTGGCCCTCAACAGGGAGCTGGTAATTACTCTTTTCTGAGAATTCATTTTATTTAATCCTAGTTTTTGAGTAATGGTGTTCACCCTGAATTGAAATACAAAATAAAAGAAAAAAATGCAATAGTACAAAAAATGCGTTAATGCTTTAAAAATGCATATTTGTTTTTTTCTTTGGCAAAACTTTACTTTTTTTTCTTTACTGACACCGAAGTCCTAGATAGGGCCAGGTTCTTCTTAGAATTTCATTTCATGCTTTCCTATTTTGGGGAGAGGTTTTTAAATTCGTCACCTTAATATATTCTTGGTCTTTTTACAGACAGTAATGTAATGCAAAATTACGTTATTCTAATAATAATAACAACAATCCTCTTAAACTCTCAATTTAGGATACAAACAAAATTAAAAACGTAATAATAACAGTACAAGTAAATACCTTTAAATTAGGGATGCAAAAATATTTATAGGAAAACAATATCTTTCGTTAACTACTACCGGTAAATGTTTACAATCACATAGTCGCTTTGGTAAAAAAATATATGCCAGGTCTAGTTAAGTGCCACTGCCCGGTATATATTTGACCAGTACTCCGTACACTGATGTTTCTCCTAATCTATCCTCAGCCGATATTAAAATATCGAATAAATATAATAATATCAACGAATAAATTAATATCAAATCGGATATAACAAATATTTCGGACATTCACCAAAGCGACTCAGTGATTCTTGACATTCACCGGTGAAAGTCGACATTCTCTTGATTTTGGTCATTCACGGTAACAGATATACATTGTTTCCCTCCCCCACTTCATCTAACGATGTTTCAAATCAAATCCAAATGAAGGTTGTTCAATATTACAACCAATATAATAAGTAAACATACTTCAAAGTTTTATAAATGTTCACTTTGTATTTCGAATTTTAAAACGACACGGGAAAAAAAAACTAAAGATATATTTAAAATCATTCTCATGTCTGGGGAAAAGCGTGAAAGTAACATTTGAGACTTTTTCTCTGCACATCATCGCTTTCCTGTTTTAATCAGCACTGTCGTGTTATACGCTAAAATATATATTTAGCGCATTCTGTGCTTCGGGTAGATTCAATGTGTATTATTTGCTTTTCAGATTGAGCAAGAAGTCGGAATCAACATCACGATGGTAGGGATCGACGAGTGCTTCTTTGAGAACATAAATTGTGAGACCAGCTGTACTAACATTTTGATGGTAGATCGCCAACCGATCGTTGTGAACGCCAACCGCACCTCTTTCGTGGGTGTGAACACATGGGTGCAACCCAAGTGCGTGTGCGGTGCCCGTGATTTCTCTGAGATTGAGACTTGCAGGAAGAGACCACTACCCTGTCATAACGGTGGTAGATGCTTCGAATCCTACGGCGGTGTGAGGTAAGTGCATTTCTTTCTTTTTTTAGTTAAATAAAGTACATAATATCAGAGAGAAAATACCAATTAAAAAGAACTCGTTGGATTGTATATAAAGAGCAATTTTAAATGGATATCCAACTTATCAGGATGAACTAGATCAGTTGATGTTAAGTACATTGGTGTAAGAAATTAAGAGAATTTGCAGACCTGGTCGATTATCTCTAGAACTACTGGATCGATTTTAATGTTATTTGATATGTACATACATTGATACAATACAATACAAATAACCATTCAACAATTGTAATTGCCTTAATGAGTAGGAAGCTCAATTATCTTTCTTGACTAGATGGCATTGCAAAAAATAAAGCATTGTCTAGGATGCTCTATTTTATAATTAACTTAAGTTTATTTTAAAAAAACAAGTTCAACAGCCATATGTAAAAAACAAATTGTGTCCACAGCTGCAAGTGCCTAGATGGCTATGAAGGACCTCAATGCCAGATGACAACCCGCAGCTTCGACGGTCGTGGTTGGGCCTGGTTTCCTTCCCTCCAGCAATGCGAAAACTCTCATCTCAGCTTGGAATTCATGACCAGGAAGCCGGACGGTCTGCTTCTCTACAACGGACCCATTTCCAATCCGGATATTGGTGAGGTGGCCGTCCAAGACTTCATCTCACTGGAACTTCAGAGCGGCAGACCTCGGCTACTCATCGATTTTGGTTCTGGCACTGCCGAGATTGTGGTCTACGTGGACGAATCATTAAGCGATGGCGAATGGCATCAAATAGATATCTTCTGGGACAGAGAGGTATGTATGATTCCTTATGTTCTTAAATAAATCAGTTCCATTATTAAAGCTCGAATATCGCGAAAGCATGAAGAAGAATCAGCAATGCATATGTAAAACTCTAAATACACTTCATTTTTACATAAGTAATGGAGAATTTTGTAATTTATTTTTGTTAATGAGGGGAAATTGTTAAAAAAAAGCACCAAAAGCATGCCACCAAATTTGAACATGCTCTATGAGACCTTATTCTCTTAATCATTTTATAAAAATAGAGAATAAAGGAAAGTTAACCACCGTTACTTTCTTACAGAAAGTTAAAGAATAAAAAAAGAAAGTCTCGGACTTCAGAAACCTAAACGTCACCTATTTTACCTTCATGCATTAAATTTCAGACAAATGAACAAAATTTTACATCTTCATCTTATCTTTTTCTTTGGTCCACACAGATTTTTAAGGTATGTTATGTGTGAATGGCATCACATACTTAAAATTCTGCTCCGATTTTCTAGCATTGCTGTACTGTGTATTGTACATTGCTCTACACTTTACTGTATTTTTTATCAGCTCAGTTTTTTATGAAAAAATAAGTCTTTATTTTATTGAAAATATAACTTGTGCTTAAATAACAATACATGCTTAAATAACAATACGTTTAGAACCAATATTTATAATTTACAGAATATAACAGATACACATTGTAATGGCTATATTATAAAATTCCAAAATTAATCCAAAATAATTTCCCTATCTGATTATTTCATACATATTTTGGTTAAATTGCTTTTTGTTTCAAGTCTTTTATCAGTGTTTTTGTTACCCTTAATAATTTCAAGTATACAGAACTCAGGGGATAGAGCGTTTGCCTCCCAATGAGGTGAGCCAGGTTCATATTCATATCCCAGCGGTGACTGGTTGATGCGAATTCTGCGCCCGGCTCGCACCGATCACAGTGCTGCATAAAACATCCTCAATGATAGACGTATCATAGGATAAAATTCCTTTGGCGGAGCTAGCTGTAGGAGGTTTTCATGGTTTTCCTCACTATGCTCAAATTCGGGTTATTTCCCTCAAAAGAAAGTACTCCGCAAAGGCTAGTTTGCTTCAATGCTTGATCAAAGAATTCGCTTGTCTTCTAGGTTGGGTTTAAAATTACAAGGCTACGGTGTTGAACATTGTAGGTCGCAAACTCAAAGTGGTTTGGCTGTTCAACACCGTTTATGAAATAAAACGTATACAAATGGAAAAAATATTAGCCCACAAAGAAATGCCTAATAATCTAATGAACTTAGTTAATTAGTCTAATGCAATTAACATTTTTTTCTAACCCAAAATTTTCATTTCCTTTTTTTTCCAGACTGTTAGACTAGTGATTGACAATTGCCAAAAAGCCAAAATCGAAGACTCTGATCCACCCAAAATTAACCGATCCAGATGTGAGACGAAGAGCAACATTCCACCTTTCAATGAGTTTCTGAACGTGAACACTCCCTTGCAGCTAGGAGGTGTTCATCACCAGTACTTGACGGATTATCGGTGGCAACACCAGCACACAAGAGAGGGCTTTGAAGGCTGCATTAAGAATGTCATCCACAACAGCGAAGTATGATTTTTTTTTCTTCCTCTAATATTTTTTTCTGTAACCCATCCACCAATCGCGTATCCGTTTCCTGTTTATTGTTGTTTTTAATGACACCTGTACAATTCAAGTTCGCCAGCCATTAGCTTTTTGCGAATTTAGTCAGGAAGGTGCGCCTTTCGTTTGACAAGAGAGCACCGCAAGGGTGAAAGCTCGTCTTAGCTCAGAACCCTATGGGTAGATGGCAGCACTACTCATTCGTGAGGCTTCTTCCTCACTGTAGACATAGATTTGAAGGGTAAGGAATATTTCTAAGATTCTTGTGACCACAGAATTTTCAATTCCACACAGATTGTACGAATACGCGTGTCACTTGACTTAGCAAAGTCAAAGATCGAACCCCAGCCCCTCCAGACCAGAGCCCATTTCTCAAACCACTGGACTACCCCCTTTTTATTGTTTTATTTATTGACTTAATAAAATGTATTTCTCGTCCTTTGCTGAAAATGCCAAGCATTGTGTTCTACAAGTTACGGCCATTTGTCATGAACGATTTAATAACTCTTTAGTGAGCTTTTTATTCTGGACACAACTCGAAATGCGTTATGTAATAACGCAACAAGCATTTATGTGTGAGTCTAAGAAATGGACACAACTCAACTCGAAATGCATGTTAAAGAAATGGACATCTCACAATGCGTGTTTAGGAAAATTGGACACAAATGCTTGTTTGAAAAAAAAAACGAAATCGATATAAAATTATATTATGTATTAAATACTTAAAGAAAATGGGCAAAACATTTGATTCCGTTTTTCTGTTATGAAATATTTTTATTTTTATTTAATCCAAATAAATTAGTTATGCAATATCTCCCATTTGCCTAAATCACTTTTAGTACATTTTTTAATTAGTCTTTTATTTAAAAAAATTGAAAGAAAAATAAACGATGTTAAAAGTTGACAGTTCTTTCTACATTATCACGAGTCTTATAAAGTTATAATAGTGTTATTAAATTGACGCTTTTTAAATTTATATTTAAAAAATCGCTTGTTAAGTATTCTGAATACGAAGAGATCTCTGAAAAGTTACATCTGTATTATTGACAGTTACCCCCGATCTCTAAGTGACCGCTTAATGATTATGCTTAGTGATTAAAAAAAAAAACGTAAGCACGAAATTTGAGTTGAACATTAAAATTACTTTTTTTTTAATCCATTTTCTTACAAACTCACGCTTTGAGCACTATAATAAATAGCTAAAAAGCTCAACTCCTTTGTGAGAAAAATGGATCGTACCATGTGATTTTTATGGCAAATAAGAATACGCCGACAACAATAGAAAACAGTCTTGTGTCTTTTTTACGTTTTTATATTATAAACTAATTCTAAGACAAATGTCTTAGAATTAGGTGTCTCTTCTAGCAGAGATTCATTTTTATAAAATGTTTTTTATTGAAATAATTAATTTGCATGCGTCTCGTGTGGGACATCTTAAACTTACAGTAGATACTCTGCACGTGACGCATGAAAATAACTTAATCATAATTTAATCGAAAAAAAAATTTAGTATCCAAATAAATCTAGTATATAGTAAAAAGTCAAGAAGTATCCAAGCATGAAATATCCGTACTAAAACAGAATGCATAAAAAATTTTGTTAATATTTTTTTTAAAAAAATAGTTAAATGGGCTAACAAACTTTAAGGGATACAATAAAATTTATTTCTTATTGTTTTAGAACACTCTAGAGGTATAATATCATTCATATATCTTTCAAACTTTTTATTTTAAATTTTGAATAAAAGTACTTTTAAACATTGTTTGAGTTTTAAAAGAAAATCACTTTACTTACATATATATTCAGTCATATTAAAAAAAAATGTATCCATTATTTACTGATTCCTTCAATAAAACCAAAATTCTGTCACAAATTGAATGAAATATAACCAAAAATAGAGTTTGATGTTTCCGTAAAAGAATTCTCCTGATAACTTAAAAGTACTTTTCGTTCTCGTCGAAGAAAATTTAGGCTGATGAAAAGCTAATTTAAATGCAAATGAAGATTATGAAAGCAGCTATTGTTTTACTCATTCTATACGAATATTTCGTAGGCTTATTAAGTTTCATTATTTTTACCCTCTTAACTTATTCAAATATGTTTTTTTCATGTCAGCGGCCCTACCAACAGAAACTGACAGTAGGATTTTTTTCTCCTCCTCTCTGCAGAATAATACCTTTGTTAGAAGTTGCACTTCATTAAATTTTTACGGTGCAAAGAAAATACGCAGGAAACGAAGCCTTTCGGCTCACTAAACCTCTCATGCCTTATATTTTCCGATTGAAAAGTTAATTAATGATTCTATCAATTTCTAGAATATTTTATCTTAGCGAAGATGCCCTGATTACGTATGACAATCAAATGACGAAGAAAAAAAATATCGAAAGAAATTCTGTACTGTAACATTTTAAAGCGTATTTACAAATTGTTCTAAAATGAAATGAATCCAGCGATCTTTTGAAACAATTCCGTTAATTTGCTAATTAAAAAGAGTGAAAAATTCGTTTAAACATGGGACTATACTTTTCCTATAGCTGTTAATATTCTGAAATAGAGTAATCATCGTCCTTAATGTTTTGAATACGTTAGTTAAAATATCAAAAGAAGTAATATTTCAAATAATTGCTAAGTTGTAAATTACCGAGACTTATCAAATCTTTACTCTGGATCTTTAAACCTTTATTTGAAAGATTATACCTTTATCATTATATAAAACTGAAAGCACATTAAAGATTTATTAAAATTAGGACGAGGAACAAAAATGTTATCAAAACCTAACGAATCATTATTGAGGAAGGCTGCGTTATTTAAATTTTCCTATGAAATACGAAATTGAAAATAAACTTATATGTATAACTAGATCATTGCTGTCTGTGCCTTGAATTCCTTCAAATAAAGGTTTAAAGAATCAAAATTAAGGCTTAATAAGTCTTGGTAATGGCATTTACGACTTTCAAATTTTTTAAAATATTGAAATTTCTCTTTTTTTTACATTTTTATTAACGTTTGAAAAGAATTTATGAAAAAAATTCATTGTTAACTTGTTTAATTCGCATTTTTTTACTATCTAAGATTGACCCATCCGTGTTTTCAAATATTAATTTCCTATGACGATCTTTTGTTTCTTTTGTTAGCGTATTTATTTACTAAACATATGAAATATTTCATTAAAAAAATCATTCTTTAGCTTTTTTCGCGGGTTTTCTTTTTTTATACAGCTATTTATTTTTATGTAATTATTTTTAAGATTGTTTGCTTTTAATTCTAAAATCATATTGTTGAATTACAACATATTTTTTGAAAAACTGTATGCTTATATTTCGATTTCCTATTTTCCAACGTTTTGTAGTTATTAAAGTGCATTGTGAGGATTT
Source organism: Parasteatoda tepidariorum (assembly GCF_043381705.1). Lineage (NCBI taxonomy): Eukaryota > Metazoa > Arthropoda > Arachnida > Araneae > Theridiidae > Parasteatoda > Parasteatoda tepidariorum. Next base: position 8,629,427 of record NC_092207.1, on the reverse strand, counting down.
TTTTTTAAATTTAAAAGTTTAAGTTAAAATTTTATACTTGTAATTCTTGAAGAAAAATATTTTATTTTCAAAACTACAATTGAAATTTATTTTCCATTTTTTTCCACCTAATAAGTACTATTAAATATTTTGGTTTTAGTTAATAATTAATCGTAGTTAATAATTGATTGGGTAAAATTATTAATGGACTACTCGATAGTGAGTCAACAGCATGCAGCAAAAAAGTGAAGTTGTCCACCTCTCTAAGTTCATCTTAATGATTAAGTACAAAGATGAAAAAGACAATTATTAAACTCCCCAATGACTGACCAAGGTTCGAATCCCAGCATCAATGGATGACTGATACAAATTCTGTACACACATTAAATATCCTCAGCGGTAGAATGATCATTGGCTATAATACCCTTGCTGACGGCATGACCGTGAGAGATTTTCCTCTCCGTTATTTCCATTAAATGACACTATAGTGCAGGGATGGCGAACCAATGGCACGCGTGCCATTTATGGCACGAGACACAATATTTTGGGCACGCCACCGATCACAATTGTTATTACAGGTTTATGAATTATTATTACACAAATGTTATTACACTATGAAGCATATGTAACAATTAAATTAAAATTCACAATAACAAACAAAATAATAAGCAATTATTAATAAAAAAATTGACAATTAATGCTAAAAAACAATTAATAACCATAAAAACAAGCTAAAAATAAATAACTAGCAAAAAAAAAAAATAACAGTCCTGCTTAAACTAACATCTTACAACTTAATATAAGTTATTGTCATCTAATCTGCAGCAACAGAAGTTACACTGATGTTACTTTAAGTTGTTTTAATTTAAGACATGGCAAAATGTTTTTTTTTTCAATGTAAATAAAGAGTTTTGAGTTGATAGTATTTAGTATTATTATTTTCTCAATAATCACGAAGTCAAAATTATTTGAAGGCACCTCTATGACCTCAGTAAACAATTTTTTAGAAAAATTGGCGCTTTGGTGTATAAAGGTTCGCCACCCCTGCTACAGTGTCTAGATTGTCTCAATGTTAGATCCAGGAACTCTCTTGTCTTCTGAGTTAGGTTCAAAATTAAGGCTAGTAACTTTGATAATTTTAGACTCAAAATTGGGTCTGCTGTTCAACGCCAGTTTAGAAATAAAATAAAATTCTCTCTTTATAAGTCCACTTGTCTAAATGAACCTGTTTCGATTTCTTTCTCGTTCCAGATGTATGATCTTGGAAATCCGGGCAGCAGCTCAGCCAGCAGTCCGGGATGCAAACCAGCAGACGATGCGTGCCAAAGTAACAGCATTACTCGGCAATGTGAGCACGGTACCTGCGTTGGTACCTACAATTCTGCCAAATGCACTTGTTATCCTGGCTACTTCGGTAGTCGGTGTGATAAAGGTGAGTATCCTTGGAAGTTTGTTCTAAGCCTTTTAAGTTAGGCCTAGAACTAAGCCTCTTTTTATCCTCTAGGTCCCGGATGGCAACTTCTGGCACGGAGTAATTTTGCTGGAATGTTGAGAACACTGAGATAAAATATATTTTTGAAATTATTCGTAAGCCTTAACTTTGCAGGAGTTCATACAAATTGTTATTCATTTTTTTAAATAAATAATTTCTAGTTTGTTAAAATCGTATGTTTTTTTTCTTTTTTTGCTTTCAAGCAATGGAATAAAAAACAGTGGTTGATCGTTGGTAAACAAACTTGCAATATACTTTTTTTACAAACATTCTTATATAAGTCTCACGGAAAAACATGCCGAAATGTAATTTAAACATATGAAAGTTAGCATAATTAAACGTACGAAATGTAATTTTTAATTTTGACCAAGCGTTAAGCGCGGTATAGTCTCTTTTAGCACTTGCGGGGAAAAATTTAAAACTATGCAAAAAAAATTTAAAAACTTCTCATGTACAATATTTAAAAATAACTAAAACAAATAATCAAGTTTAATCAATTGTTTATATTTTTTTTTATTTATTAATTTATCGCGATCATGAGTTTATTTTCTTCTTAGCTAATTAAAATATCATTTTCTGCCAATTTCGCATCTGAGAAAATAGAAAATAACAAACAATGAAAATAATAATTAGTTATTAATTATTATAAAAATCTAGTCATAATTTGATTTTTTTTTATTTTCAATTATATTTTGTTTGTAAAAAATATCTATACGTCCAATCTTTTCCGCAAAATATCTCATTTAAAATTATAGTTTTACTTGGTACGAAAGCCGTGACTTTTCTCGGTGAAAAAACAAATCTTAAAAACCAGACTGGACGCTTTTACCTCAACTACCATGTTACTATTTTCTAATTTTTTATCACTTAATTTTCAGAAACGATTTCAAAGATGTTCCAGCAGAATAGTTATATTAAATACGCTCTGTCTTTCGAGCCGGATCCTTACAAGACAGACATCCAACTGCAGTTCCGGACGAGGCAGAAACACGGAGAGCTGTTTCGAGCCACCAGCAAACATGGGCGAGAGTACTGCATACTTGAAGTACGTCCACTAATCTTTATTCATATAATGAAAGTGCACTATACTCCCGATATCTTCAAGTTGAAGACACGCTAAAAAAAAATTTAGAGATAGCGAGTTTTCGAGATAACAAGATCAGAACTAAATATGTTCTAAAAAGTAGAAAAATATATTCTTAAAATATTACTCAAAAAAGTAGAGTCATAAAACATAAGAATAACAACTTATAGTCTACTATCATTACATACTTATTTATAAGTCTAAATGCGACGATGATAATTTTATTTTTGAAAGTAAGATAAAAATAATTATGCATTAATTAGAAAAGAATTGGTTTACAATAAATGTACATTGTGATTTTTCCAAAAAAATTCAATTTCTTTTTCGAAAAAATCTTGATATAACAGGGTTTTGAGACGGAACTCTTCGACATAGAAATTCAAATTAACATTAGGTGGATATATAATATGGGGAAAAATATTTTTTTGACATAACAAGGTTTTCAAGGTAAAAAACTATCCGACAGCCATTAACTCTGAAACCACCGTAAGCATGAGTTCAGAATATTTAAGAATAGTAGGCAGCAGAAATATTAAAATAATCTCCATTTCTGAGATAGACAGGAAACTCATTCAAATTCTCTATTACGCGCAGTACTACTCCCTCAAGCACCATATTGCTCGAAAAAATTTGCTTGAAAAAGGCAAGCTCCGTCACCAACGTTATGACAGTATGCGGGACCATACCACCGTTTATGTTTAAAATTTCTAAATTACTTCGTAACTAAGTTTTTTTTATTTCTATGAAAATACAAAATTGGGTATAATATGAAAAAAGCACAACTACTTCCACTTACTAGGAATAACATTTACCTTTTAGTTTAATTAATAAACTCAGTTTTAAATATGTTTACTAAATTCATAAACTTCGGTAAAACAACAATATAAATTATTTCCAAAGGAACTAGNGGATTTATATATTTTATATTAACTTGTAAATAACTGTGTATATTAAATGTTGTGATGTCTCCAATTTACTTCGTTTTTATTTATCCAAAATCGCACATAGTAGGAAGATAAAAAACCTTCCCTTACAAATCTCCATTTCTGAGATAAGATTTTAAAAAAATTCCTTCATATTCTCCATTCCGCGCAGTACTACTTTCTCACTCACCATATTGCTAGAAAAATTAGCTTGAAAAAAGCAAGCTCCGTCACCAATAGTTGTTATGACCATACGCTGCACCATTTATGTTTAAAACTTCTAAATTATTCCCTAACTAAGTTTTTATTTCTATGAAAATAGAAATTTATTCTAAATAAATTCATAACGTATAACTATTCAACTCTACTTAAATTATTACTTGAGACAACCTAACAAAATGAATACTAACTATAGATTGAAAAATATCAAAGTTTAAAGTATGTAGATTAAACCGTTAATTTTTTTGAAGTAGAGATGTCCAAGCCCGAGGCTGAACTACATCACTAAGTGGAATAAATCAATTGTCGTTTGCACCATTCCTTTTGGACGATTCATATTCTATTGAATATGAATAGAAGCATATTTCCATTGATTGCTAGCTGTAGCTCATTGATCATCGATGGATTTCCAGTGGACAAGTAGGGAAGGTGACGTCAGCTTAGACATCCTATACTTATTTTGTGGACAATATTACTAAACCAGGAATGAACTCACTATAAGAGTTGTAGTAAACATGTTGCCACACGTATAGTTCAAAGTGTAATTTAGGTTATTTTGTTGTCAACGTGTGGCTGAACTGTCTATTTTCTAACAAAAACAGTTCGCAATATTAAATGTATTTGGAAGTCATTTGTAATTAATTTAAATGATTTTTTCTCATTCAGATCAGAGATAAAAAGCTGCGCCTTCGCTTTAACCTCAACCACCTGAGATCATCGGATGAGCACGAGCTTTGGTTACCTAATGTGCAGGTGAGTGACGGCCAGTGGCATACGGTCCGAGTCCTACGACACGGCAGTACGGCCAGTATGTCCGTCGATGGCGGCGGTGGCCGCAGGTACAACGAGCTTCTGGAGTACGAAGGTCAACATCAGTTGATGATGATTGAGAAACAGAATGTCATCGCTGGCGGTGATGTACAGTACGTGGGGCCTGGAGTCACGGTCGTCGACAATGACTTCCAAGAAGGTCAGTACAATAACAAATAAGGCCATTTCATTTAATTCGGTTTCAAAAAGAATTAAATAATTCAGGACGCTTATTTGCAAAATCGAAGGACGTCGTTCACTTTTATTTGAGATCTTGTCATTTCTTCCGTAGGATCGGAAAGTGAAATGCTGTTTATGTCTATTTATATTGAGAGCAAAAACTGCTAGCATGCGCACTCTTTATTTGTGATAAATGTTCCTATAAACGACTTAAAATTACTATGAAATAAGATTTTAAGCTAAAAATTTATATCAGGCGCTTAACTCTTACAATAAAACTTTACATTTAATCCGGTAACTTGGAAAAAATCAGTTTATCAAATCTAGATCATTCTCAAAATACCATCTTGAACTTATGTAATTTACAATTAAGAGCTTTATAATAAAAAAAATGCAGATTAAAAAGTAAAAATTATCAATATGGCTGGAAATGATCATGTCAGCTAATCCCTAATAAGGTTAATATTGACAACCAAGGGGTTAAAATCATCTACAACTAGTTATTTTAAGAATAAAGCTTAAAGGTCGTTTACCCACTTTGACCAGCCAGCGAAAGGACAGTGGGTGCGTGGTATCGGACCTCGTTTAACTTTCTTACCGTAAATTATTTGAATTCGCGTGGAGGTCGTCGAGTTACCAAAGCGGAAGCCCTTCAGTAGGGAATCAAAGTTGTGATGGCATGTCTTCGGATCAACCTTGCGGATGCTTCCTAGACCGTCGTTAATAGCCCATTGTGCAACTCTAGTGCAACGTGAATAAAGTACTACAGGTTATTTGTAGCAAAATATGTATACATTCCAATCTTACTAGACAAGATGGTTTCTGATAATTTTATTCCATTCTTTACTTTTTGCCGAACAAAATTACGAGTGGTCATAGTTTAAAAACAGTTTTGCTTCTTCTCACATAAATATCAATTTGCTACATAATGAGAAATGTTAGCGCCAGATTTTACGTGAACTCCAAAACTGTATATTAAGAGAAGTCACTGCAGAAAACCGTAATTTTTTATTTTTTTAGAAGCATATTTCAACTTTAACTAATTGAATCCATTTTTCTAAATTTTGGTTGTATCTTCCAAAAATGAACAACAGGTTGTATGAATGACATCCGCCTGGATCAACGTTATCTCCCGATGGAGAATGGTTCAGAGAACGCAGCCGTCCTAGAGTGGAGGAACCTCATCAACAAGTGTCCATCCAACAACCCCTGTCAGGGCATCATCTGCCCTAAACCCTTCATATGCCTCGATCTATGGATGCTACACGAGTGCCGGTAAGCTTTCCACCATTGTTGTAAAGCTTTATTTGACTTCTACAACATGTTCAAAACGCAAAGCAACGTCCATTGCTCATAAGCACAAATACGGTAAAAAGGGACTTCTAAAATCTCTGAAAAGATAAGATATAAACTCTCAAAAAACCTCATACTTAAAATCTATGGTATTTTGCAATGCGCCAAATATGTCATACATTGCTTAATTTAGCCTGATTGATTTCAGTCAGTTTGCAATAAACGAAAAGTTGTGAGGGCTTATTGCAATTAGCCTTTTTAAAAGTTCTTTACAAGAACCTTAAGCATGATCAGTCTGATTAATTCTTCACGCGTTTCTTAATTATACTGATTGTAATAAATCTAAGAGAAATTTCAAGCACATTAGAAAATACTACAGATATTTTCCAATCACCCTTGCACGGTACAGAAAGCCAGATATTTTCATAAACCTACGACTCATATAAAATTACGTGTATTGAACGAGATTTAATTTAAACCCCGTTAATATTTAACCCTGCTTTAAGCTAACTTTTTATAGCTTTTGTGGTGACAAATGAATACGCGCGTACATGTAAATACATATTAACAAATCAATTGCTGGCAAATAATACGCTTTTTAGCTAGCTTGCGCACTTGAGAACTCTTCATTTACGCAGGCTTTCCTCTCTGTCATCTGAAAGGGACTATATGTAACCTTAGAATGTTCTTAGATTCATCCGTTCTTAAATTTTATTATAACTCAAGATAGTACAAGTACCGTTGACCAATGTCCTTTCTCGTTTCTAAACACAATTTTAATTTTCAGTTTTTGGCGGAGGCTTAATTTTAGCCATTCTTGGTTATCTAAATCCTTTAGTCTCTTGTGCTGTAGCATCATTAAGATAAGGTGAAAAACCAACGCTAATATTCTTGTACGAGATATGTTAGTACTTTAAATTGTGTGTTTGCAGATAGTAATTTTTTATTTTTATTTAATTGATTTAATTTTCCCTCAATCGAGAACTCACAAAATTCAATATATCTATTACATTAAAACTAATTTTGTGTGAAGTGTTTCTCTGTAACTGAGTATTTTTAATAATGTTGAAATGCTTTTCATGTACGCATGCTCATTGTCGTTTTTTGAATAATGTATGTTTGGTACTTTTTCTGTGTGCCGATGCTTCATCATGTTGCTTTTTTAACCGTCTTTCCACTCTAACCTAACATAACCTTTTTCCAAACCTGAATGTTCCCCTGCAGGTGCCCTGAAGGTTTCACCATTACTGAAGATGGTAAGAACTGCACTGACGCCAATGAGTGCTTAAGTGATCCTTGCCTAAACGGCGGCAGTTGTGTCAACTTACCTAACGGTGAGGGTTACTATTGCGTTTGCCCCGATGGTTTTGGAGGCCTTTACTGCGGTGCGAGGCACGAAGAAAAAGTCATGCGTCTTAGCATGGCTGCCCTGGCTGCCATACTAATCTGTCTGCTCAATATACTTAGTAAGTGTTGGTCTATAAGTGGACAACAAGAATTGATCCGATTGAATATCTCTGTTGTCTTAAGGTAATGCCCCGCTATAACGAACCCAGGATATATTTGAAAATCGGGTAGAGAGGAAGTTTTTAGTGATCCCATCTGAACTGCTGTTTAACTAATGTTATTTAATAAGCTTATAGCGACCAGCTGAGAAATTTGTAGTTCCTTTATAATGGACTCAAATTTTCTATTTGCAGGTATTTAAATAATTTTTACGAAATGATTAGGTCTATGTGATAAGTTTAAAGGTGTATAATTAGGACTTTTAATTAAAAACGAAACAATGCACATTATAAAGGGTGTTTAAAATGAGTTATTTTGCTGGATTGAATCACGCGAGTGATTTTAAAAATAGGCGCGTGGGAAAGTGAATTTACTTTACGGAAATTCAAACTTTGAACTGCAAATTTATTTAAAAAGACTGAAATAAAAACGATAACCATCGAAAAATTCCTTATAAGGAGAGGAGAATATTTTGAATGTTTATTTAACGTTTCGATTAAAATTTTCACCATAGACAGAAATTTGCTGTAAGCAAAAATATTTTTTCTAAGCTTTTGGATATAGTGACTTACTGCTGGGTCGTCAGCAGAATGTTCACTATAGCGGGGTGGTTCGACTGTATTGATTCGAAACAGTTAATTTGTGGAGATTTATTTCGGATCAGTTTTTGTTGCCACACATGCTTTTTATTTCGTTTTATTATTTTTGTCTCCCTCACTCGCGTGCAGCTGCCCAAGTGGCCTGACAAGGAATCCTTCGGACAGTAAGCAATGCATCGATAAAGATGAATGCGAAGACCATCCCTGTGTCCAAGACAGCAAGTGTCATAACTTGGTGAGTGGGCGTGGATTCTTCTGCGTCTGCCCCACCAAAGAACTCTGCTTCAACTGCAGTTGTGCCGAGAATATTCTTAAGAAGGAGACCGAACACGTGAACAGTGCTTCTGTACTGGTCTTGAGCTATGAAGCATTGGCTATTATGGTGGCTTCGGTTGCAACTCTCTTAAGTAAGAGATAATTAACAATTTTATGTGTGTTTCTTCTACGTGGTAAAAAAAAAGTGCTTGAAGGTGTTTATTTTCGTTTTTCGTTTATTAAAGCTCTTAAAGGTACTTTTTCAATAGGGTGTTTTTAAAAAGTGCTTAATTTTCCCTTTTCGAAAAGGAGATTATTTTTTTTTACAAAGTCGATTTTCGCCACGTATTATGCAAAAGCTCTTCACATTGCTCTTCACATTGTACTCTTCACATTGTTCTTTTCAATGTTTTCACAATTCATTCAACCACAATCCATTTAGGCCTACCGTCAGTCTATAGCGTATGAAAGCGCCAATCATTTTACATATTTGATGAAATTCTTGTCATGTGCAACTCTGCTGCATTTTGAAAGATATTCTCAATTTCAAGCAGCTTCTTTTTACACCCTTTGAAATCGAACCGAAAAATCTCTGGATCTTTTTATTGAGGTTAATATAATCAAAAAAAAAAGTTCTTTGTCAGAAACTAGTCATTTTATCATGATCATGTGAAGTCTTTGAAAATTAATTTTCCTTTTGTTAGTGTATATAGTGCTTAAAAATATTTTTTTGAGTGTTTAAAAGGTGCTTATTTTTTGTTGAAGGATTTGGCTACGCTCTCTGTTCTAAATGAAAGAGATCGGTAACAGTTTTAAAAATTTTATATTCGTCGTATTTCTAATATTGATTTCATCACACAGAAGATTTGTTTTAATACGGATTAGTATCAGAAAACTTTATAGCTATTCTTAAATATAGTTACAGTAAATTATTTATAATATTAGCACAAATTTTCCAAATGGAACATCTGTCTGTGGAACAAAATATTAGTTGCTAAAGAAATCTTATTCATTTTCTTAAAATATTATTTTAAAAAAATAATGCTATGGAAATGGTTAGGCAGTGTGCTAGCTATCTAAAAAAAAGTCCCAGATAAATAAGTTCTGTAATATAAATTCAGTAAGATTGTGACACATTTCTCATGTAAATTACAATACTTAATCAGCCTCCAACTGCTTATCATCACAGTACCAGTACTTTCCAAGATTGCATTTGCTTATAATTCTCTATGCTGCTTACGTTTCTATCATGTGAATGAGGCAGTACAAACTGGTGAAGATCATAAAAATAAGTTACGCACGTAATCATTTTTTTTTCTTTTCGAAACAAAATAAACTTTAAAATCAAAATCATATTTGAGATGAAACAATAATACTGATATCAATCCCCTTGATATGATGTAACTAAACATCCAATAATTCAAAAGACGAATTTGATACTGGTTGCGCTGAAATTCTCACATAAACTGCATCATTTAATGTCTCGATAAAAAAAAAAGATATCAATCGATTTGAATCGCATCAGTGAAATTCTTGCTCATTCCAAGAAAAACTATTTCTCATAATTTTCTATGATGCTTACGCTTCTATGAACTGGTTGAACGAAGCTTTTTCTAGCGAATTGCAGAATCTCCAACCGATAATAAAAATATATATGTCTGTAAATTAACTAAGCAAGAGTATGTTTGAGAAAAAAAGCTTCAGAGACTTTGCATGATACATACAGAAGGTATTTATAGAAACAGAATTATTCACTAATGGAAATATAGTTAGCAACATAAAATACAGCTAAGAATAAATAAATTGCTAACATACATACAGATGTACTGAAATTGTTCTGAGCATTACAGCGTATGTTATCATCTGGAATTCTTAGAGTAAGGAGGCCGATCTAAGAATGATTTTGCTCTGGAATCCTGAGTATTGTTTTTTACCCCTTTAACATTCTCCATAGAATGTTGAAGAGCACATTTTGAGAAATAACAGCCTGATTAAATATATTTTTATTAGACTTTATACGAAAGAGTATAGTTGATGCAGGACAATAACATATTTCTGATATTATTCAGATTCTGATACACTGGCCAAACTATTAGACACACCATAAGATTTTATGCAAAATCTTAATTATCAGTTGATACTATACAGCTTTATTGTTTTTATGTTGTGAACCAGTTTGTACTTGTTTACGTTCGTGTTTCAATGGGTTAAATTAGACGATATATAATATAAATTCGATGGTTGGACAAATTGGACGATATACTATATAACTATAGAACATCTATTATATCAAGTATTATATTAGCATATTATAATAAATAGACCAAATTTTTAGACGCGCTGTAGTTTTTTTGAAATAATTTCATGTTTTGCACGAGTTTATAGGCAATACTTTAATATTTAAGCATACATGTAATGAGGTTTTATTTAGGAGAATTTTTATATACTTCCTATTTATTTTTTACGTATTGCATTACATTGTTAACCCATTGATATACGAATGTAAACAAGTGCAAACCTGTTTCAGTCACGTATAAACAATAAAGCTGTAGGGGAGAGTGGGGTCAATTGTAACAGGGTACGATTGTAACAGAACTCACAAAAT
>NC_092207.1:8597508-8617915 GCF_043381705.1 Parasteatoda tepidariorum | reverse complement strand
TTTTTCTAGTAGAGGATAGTCTACTTTACTCGTCTGTCAATTAATACTAATAATATATTGGATTTTTTGTTAGTTAAAAATAGTTAAGTAAAAAATGTTACAATTGACCCCACTCTCCCCTATAGTATCACCTGATAATTAAAATTTTGCATAAAATCTTATAGTGCGTCTGATAATTTTCCCAGGGACTGTATATAAACTCATACAAAAGCATTTTAGTATTATCTCCAGAAGTTCACATGTTTTATAAACAAGCCTGCAATCGCATTCGCTTACAGCTCTAATGTTTTATCTAAAGTAAGTAGTAACTCTAGTTCGTTGTCAGATTTAAACTATCTCTTGATCTACATTCGGGATTTATTGAAGATACTTTAAATGTTTCCATTACATTATACATTTCCCTTGTATCGAACACACGTAAACAGATTTGAGAGCTTCTGAAGCAGAATAGCAATTATTATGAAAGGCAATCCATCATCCGCATGTAAATTTCTTACTACTATTTAGAATGCAATGCACACACACATATTCCATTATGTTGGAATTGGAAATCTTAGCTTACTCGACACAACAAAAACATTTTATATAAAATAGTACGTATTACTAAATAAAAGAGTTCGATGACGATAACAATATTTTTTTAAACATCGCGAAAAAAATATTTTTAAAAAGCATTCTATAGGAATACTATCTTTTACTATAAAGATCGTTAATCGAAGAAGTATCGCCTTGAAAATGAAATGCAATAATATCGCGATGATTATTAAATTCAATAAAATCGCGATGTTTATAGAGAACGATAAATATTAAATATGATGATGCCAGTATTACTGACAACGATAGTTATTGAATAACTTAATAACGGTTTATTTTAACGGTTAAAACTTAATGGACACAGCAATAACATTTTATATAAAATAGTACGTATTACTAAATAAAAGAGTTCGGTGAAGATAATAACATTTTTTTAAACATCGCGAAAAAAAAATTTTTAAAAAGCATTCTGTAGGAATACTATCTTTTACGATAAAGATGGATAATAGAAGAGGTATCGCCTTGAAAATGAAATGCAATAATATCGCGATAATTATTAAATTCAATAAAATCGCAATGTTTGTAGACAACGATAAATATTAAATATGATGTCAGTATTACTGACAACGATAGTTATTGAATAACTTAATAACGGTTTATTTTAACGGTTAAAACTTAATGGACACAGCAATAACATTTTATATAAAATAGTACGTATTACTAAATAAAAGAGTTCGATGACGATAACAATATTTTTTTAAACATCGCGAAAAAAATATTTTTAAAAAGCATTCTATAGGAATACTATCTTTTACTATAAAGATCGTTAATCGAAGAAGTATCGCCTTGAAAATGAAATGCAATAATGTCGCGATAATTATTAAATTCAATAGAATCGCGATGTTTGTAGACAACGATAAATATCAAATACGACGAAACTGATGCTGACAACGATAATTATTGAATACCTTAATAGCTGTTTATTTTAACAGTTTAAACTTTAACATTTAAACGGTTTAAACTTAATAGACATAGCAATAACATTTTATATAAAATAGTACGTTTTACTAAATAAAAAAATTCGGTGACGATAATAATATTTTTTCAAACATCGCGAAAAAAAAATATTTTTAAAAAGCATTCTATATGAATACTACCTTTTACTATAAGGATCGATAATAGAAGAAGTTAATATCGCCTTAAAAATGAAATGCAACCGCGATGAATAATCGCGATAATTATTAAATTCAATAAAATCGCGATGTTTGTAGATAACGATAAATATCAAATATGATGAAAGTGTTGCTGACAACGATAATTATGGAATACTTTAATAATGCTATCATTATAAAATGCGATAAAATTGCGATGATTGTCAAAGATAAATATCAAATACGATGACGTAAGATATATAATTATTGAATACAAATAAAAATAAATTGTTTACATTTGTATTATATAATTATTTATATTTGGTAAAAACAATTATTGAATACAATAAAATCAAAGTATAAGTTGGCGTAAGGGAACACTGCAGCTAGACAATTTACACTATAATTTTTTTTTCTTCGAAAATTTGATTATTTTAAATTAATTTTGTGCTTACGTTATTTTTCATCGGAAGTTACTCGTTATTTTTCCTAGGAAGTTACTCGTTTTCTTTACTTAGAGGACTTAAAATAATTTGAACAATAAATAAGGTTTATTTTACTTTTGCAACCATTGCGGCGTGACTTGCTATTTTGTGGAGAATGTGTGGCGCCATCTCTCCATGAATTGTTGAACTATTTTTCGGAGCGGTCTACTATATTGTTGCCTTACTCTAGATAGAAAAATTCATTTGTAAAAAATGCTTCGTTTATCTTTGTTTTACTTTTTATAGAAAGTTTAGCTATTTAACTCGTACATATTTAGGCAAATCCATAGAGGATTAGTTGCAAAAAGAAATATACGATTAATCGTAAAGCTTACAGTACTGACATATTTAATACAGCTGCAACAGAATAGTTTCTTTTTTTCTGGCACTAGCACACAAACTAAATTGAGATACGGTTACTTATTGCACGGAATAAGATTTTTACTAAACATAAAATTTTAGCACTTGGAAAAATTATCTAAAGCAATTTTTTTTTATTTGAAGTAACATCTAAAGAGGTAGTAGAACTTTAAAAGCAAAGTTTTTTATTTTTAAGTATTTAAAACCAAATTTATAGCATAAATTTACGCATACGAGACACTTGAATATCAAGAAAGAAAATACTGACAAATTTTGGAGAACATAAAAATATTAAAAATTATTCAAATCACTTTTTTTACAAAATATGTAAAGTTTTATTATTTCCGACACTGTATAAATGCATATCGACATGAAAAGGGTGCATAAATTATAGAGTAAAACTGATAGAATGAACAACTGGTCAAATTTTCATTTCGTGTGTATAGGTCGTACCTATAAGAGATAACTGTTAATCGAGCTTAAAATCAAAACTTAAGTATTTTCCTCATAAAGGCATTATCTTTGCTCTGAATTGGAAAATAAACTGGTTCTTAAGTGTGCCAAGTGCTTTTTCCCTTTCTTAAACATACACAGAGCAGATGTTATGTAATTTTTATAACCGTCGGTGAACAGCCGACTCAATTTCGGGTTTACGACTACCAATGTTCAACTCAGTAACCCTGTAATCTTGAATCCAACCCAGAAAGCAAGGGAACCCCTGGATCAGGCTTTGGGAGAAATTCGCCTTTGTGGAGCTAACCCGCATGCGAGTTACATGGAGAGGAAAACCACGAAACCCTCCCACTGTTAGCCTGACAGCGAGGAGACTCTAACCCATGCTCCGTCTAACACAGAGGATATTTTACGTTAACCCTGTGGTCGGTGCGAGCCAGCTGCGGAATTCGTATCGATCAGCCATCGCTGGGATTCCAACCCGGTTCACCTCATTGGAAGGCGAACGCTCTATCCCCTGAAGATTTGAACCTCTTTCCTTGCTTTGGAGATGGCCTTACTTATGAGGCAAACATAAACATTCAAACCGAATTAGAAGTTCCACCTGATTCACATTGTGTATTTCAACGCATCCTATGTTTTAAAATTAAAAAAATATTTATTTGCCAGTAAAAATTTGGGTACTTTTACTGACAACATAAAAGCAATAAAATCATAATATTATACAATATAACATAACACGATAAAATCCTAATATTTATTTTGTTCCATTGCAGTTTTGGTTCTGGTGATTGTGGCCTATACTCGAAACAGGAGACCCAACCAGAAGTACGGTCACGGGGATGTTGATGATGATGTGAGGGAGAACATCATCAGTTACGACGATGAAGGGGGTGGAGAAGACGATATGAACGCCTACGACATCACCCCTCTACGCATTCCCATAGACGCCGCTACGGGAACGCCTCTCGGTGCTAAGCCCGAAAAACCCATCATTAAAGATAATCGACAAAGGCAACGTAAGATACCATCCTCATATTCTATTTCATATGTATTCGACGTTGAACCATAATATCGGTAATTTGAACCATAATACGGTGTAAATTTGAAGCAAGTTAAGTGGAATATTGTTTCATGTCAAGTTCAACCATAATATCATTTAATCAAGATTAAGAAACAATAATATGGTTGAACTTGAAACCATATTAAGATTGTAGAAGATTTGAACGATAACGTGGTTCATCATGATTTAAAATTTTATTCCGTTTAAAAAGAATGTGAAATTATTTTAAAAATACTTTTAAAAAAAAGTTTTTTATAATTTTCAGATAGTAATGTTATTAAACATATTTTTAACTCCATGCAATGTGTATATTCAACTCATTTTAATTATTTTATTTAACCTGTAAAATTTATGTAACACACTCACATAAATAGCACCCTTTCTTATAGAATCGAATCCTTAGGGATAAGTATGTTCTATTCTATTGATATTATGGAATACACTTTACGAAAAATTGGTTCGACTATGTACCATACTAAATATTTTGAACCTAATAAGACCTTCTTGCTGATAGTTACTGAAATACGATAGTGTCGCGAGGAATACGAGTTAGCTTAGAGCTCGAATAGAATCAAAAGTCCTTTTGGGAGCATATTTCTGTATTTTAAAACTTCTTTTTTGTTAGAAAAATGCAAATATAATAAATAGTTAACATAATAGAAAAAAATATTCTTTTTAAAAATAAAATAATAAGAACGGCTTAAGCCAAATGGTTAAAAGCTTTGTTAAAAAATTTATCAAAACTATTTTCGCATTATGATATTTTTTGACAATTATAATCTACACTTTCAGAAAAATCGGTTTGGCATTCAATCATAACATCGGTTCTTTCAACAAGTGCAAACTCACAGAAAAACCTTAAGGGTTAATTTGAATCTTTAGTACTCTTACAATAAAGTTTTAAGTTACTTTAATTTGTACTATATCATGGTTAACATTGCAGCAGATGTGCACGATATTCCATTGTCTAGCGTTCTTCAAACTTTCTAACAATGTATTCACCAGACATTCTAGTAGCACCTATAGGGCAAAACTGTCGTTCACCATTAACCACAGGACAACCAAATATAAAAGAAATGGCGATTTTAAATTTGTTTGTTAATCACCACTTTTGCCAAAAATGTACCCCATTCGCTCCAAAACACGTTATTTCAACTTCTCGTATTAGTTATTACACAGGAAGACTGTAATCATTCTCGTAATGGATATTTTACGCTGGTTCAAAATCTCAAGGAGACTTTTAGAAAGAGAATCAGATGGGTATAAATAAACCAAGTAGCTAGTTCAAAATTTAAAGGGAACGTTTAAAAAGAGAATCAGGTGGGTAGAAATGAACCCAGTAACTTGTTTGAAATTTCAAGGGGACTTTGAGAAAGAGAATCAGGTGGGTAGAAATGAACCCAGTAGCTGGTTCAAAATTTCAAGGGGACTTTGAGAAAGAGAATCAGATGGGTAGAAATTAACCCAGTAGCTGGTTCAAAATTTAAAGGGGACTTTCAGAAAGAGAATCAGGTGTGTAGAAATGAACCCAGTAGCTGGTTCAAAATTTCACGGGGATTTTTAGAAAGAGAATCAGGTGGGTTGAAATGAACCCAGTAGCTGGTTCAAAATTTCAAGGGAACTTTTAGAAAAAGAATCAGGTGGTTAGAAGTAAACCCAGTAGTGTTAACCATATTTTGAGAAATGCTTTATGTTAGTTTTTTTTTAAATAGTTGAGAATTTTCAATTTTTGAAAAGGTGGCCAGTATTAAAAATGCTACTACTAGACAATAGCAGGTGAGAAAATGTCTTATTTCTGCTCTATAATGGCTCTAAATGTGTGGTTCTTTGCGAAGAACCTTTGGCAGAGTAATACGCAAACGTTTTGGGCCAATCATCATTGTGTGTTAACAATATATGTTTTATTTCTTGTTTATGAGATGCATTGATTGTTGTTGTTGTGTTGCAGTGCCTCCTGGAACGGACGGGGTAGGAGACTTCATCCGAGATCATTTGGACAAAGCAGACAACGATCCAAACGCCCCTCCCTTCGACGATCTCAGAAACTACGCTTACGAGGGTTGTGGTAGTACTGCTGGTTCCCTTAGCTCTCTGGCTTCGGGTACAGAGGATAACGAGCAAGATTTCGACTACCTCAACGGATGGGGTCCTCGCTTTCAAAAACTAGCAGACATGTATGGACCTGGAGAAAGCGAAGAAGATTAAAAGATTCTAGTCAACCTTATTTAAAATATTTTCCCAACTATGGAAGGGCGTGATTTTTAAAAAATAAAGAAAAACCGGGTAAAACGTATCAGTTAAAAAAAAAAAGAGTTTTGGGGATTTACTTATTCAAAAAAAAAGGCAAAATATACAATCTCGAAGGTGTGTCAACCAGTCAATTGAATGTCAAAATACTTAGCATAGCGTCTATTGCTTTCTCTCTCTTACTTTCGTTTTTTTTCCCTCCACATTTTGTGCGTGCATATAAATAGAAAACTCACGAGATAATTGACTCGCAATGTGTTCGAACTCGATACCTTTGTGTGGGCTCTGTTCCTTGGCCGAGTCGAAGAAGAGTGTGTGCTTCTGGTGTTAAAAAGGTGAAGCGAATTCCAATCAATTTCATTGGAAGTGTTCCTTGGGGTAAACCTTAATTCATGAGATTCTCTTATTTATTTAATTCATCCCATCCGCCGCTGGACACTTCTCTTTATTAAGTGCTCTTCACCAATCAGATAAAAGGGATACTTTTATGTATGTGTGAAAGAAGAAAATACGAGTGACATGTTTAAAAATGCTTTCTTTATGTTCTGTATACAGAAACAAAAATGTTCCCTTATAATCCCCCACTTCAGTCCTGATTGGTACAATAATCCCCTTTTGGAGTAAGCATGGGTCGGTGCAAATGAAATATCCCATATTATTGATCTCAACCATTCACACATAACCTAAAATACCTATGTCTGTTATAAATTTTTTTTATCAGATGTGTTTAGATTAACATATGCGTAGTTGGCTTACTGAAAAATCCACTAACATCATCGGCATTTTACAATGTGCCAGGCTAATTATAAAAATCCTCAGTATTTTCTAATCTACCTGATATTTTTAGGCTCATTGCAATTATCCATGTAGGCTAATTACGAGCTGTGTCAGCTGAATTTGCTTAGGCTTATAATACATTAAATAAGGCTATTTGAAATAGCTTTTCCGTACTCTCAGCTTATTGAAAACTACCAAAAACAAATTGCACTAATGGAGCAATAAATTATGTATTTAGCCTAAAAGTATATGGGCTCACAGCAGTAAGCCTAATGAACATATGGGTTCACTGAAATAAGACTATGAATATATGAGCTCATTGAAATAAGGCTGAAATGTGTTAGGCTAATTAGAAAATACTGAAGACTTTTACATTTAGCTTGGCGGAGTGTAAAATGAGGACTGGTGTTTGCAAAGAACTGGATGATTTAGTTACCTTACAACATAAATATTCTCATTACTGATTGAGAATTCACATTCATAATGGTAAACACTTTATTGATACGTTATCAAAACAACTCTTCTACTTTTTGAGTGGTTAACTCTTAATCTTAACTTGGTTGTGTGTGCGTTCTATTGTTCAGTCTGAATAGAGATGCCTAAGCTGACGTCTCTTCACTTACCTGCCTACTGAAAATTCATCAATTATCAGATACTAGTTTCAACCAATAGGAATACGTTTCTGTTGGAATTGTCCAATAGGAATATTGTATACGACTAGTTGCCATTAATTACGGCACTTGATTGAATTATACTAGTCAAGTGATATAGCTCAGCCTTTGGCTTGGACATCTCTATTCTTTGTTCGTTTTCTGCTTGTTTAATTTATTGAAAATGAAATAAGTTTTTATGTTTATAAGTTTTTAGTTTAAAATGTTTTTAATAGAGATACGTCACTTCATTTGCATCGACCTTTTTCACGATAAAAAATTAGACGAAAGAAGAAAATAAATTGCATTTTATTATGCTCAACATTTAAAGCAAGAAGAAGAAACTTTGAAGTGCAGCTGAAACTCCATTTTATACTGAAAACGCCCTTCAAAAAAATGTTCGTGTGTATCTATTAGTTTAACAACAACAACAAAAAGGCACGTTTGTAAATTTAGTTTTACTGTTTGTACATGATTAGTCAAAGTGAATTTGTATGTGATTTCTAGTTATTTATGTAAAACCTTGTGTGCAAGAAAATGAACGAATGCTTAGGGAACTTTTTACATAAAAACTGCGTATATGAGTTAATTTTTTATTCTAGCATGAAATATGTAGGAAGATAATGCTTATACACACGCAGGACATCTCCTCAAGTGATTCACTCCGTAGTGTTTTGCACCATTTGTTTTTCAACTCGTTTTATAGCACAGCACAGGCTCTAAACAAAGTACAACCTATGCAAAAAACCAGGACATATATTAAAGACTAGATCCACACAAAAGCCTTTGCTTCGTCAGTCTTCAAAAGTGATTAAAACCATTTTTTTAAAGTTATTATACCGGCGATTATGCTCTTGTTATGTACTGCATCTTTAAGGCTGTTTTACGAGGACTTATAAAATGAATTATAAATTGATTAGAGGACTTATAAAATGAATTACAAATTGAATCTAGGACTTATATAATGACATATAAAATGAATGATGACTTATAAAATGAATTACAGTAGGGAACCGATTATCCGGAACGATCGGGACCATCGCTATTCCGGATAACTGATTTTTCCGGTTTTCTGAATCACTACAAAAAGCCGTTCGTTTATTGTTAAACCCAACAAAAAAAAATGTTTTTTTGGAAATAATCTTAAAAAGAAGAAAAAACGATGAAGGAATACACTAATGATTATTTCCAAAATGATGGTAAGGTAAATATCTTTCAAAAAAGAAAAAAAAAATCCTAAAATCTTATGAGGAAGAAAAATTTTCTTTTTAAAAATGGCTCGAAAATCTGTCAAATTTCGTTCCGGTTTTTTGGTTTTCCGGTTTTCTGATTTCTGGATAACGGGTTCTGTACTGTATTAATATATTAGTTTTACGAGGACTTATAAATTGAATCGAGTACTTATAAAATGAATTATAAATGGAATCGATGAATTATAAATTGAATCAAGGAGTTATTTAATGAATTGTTAGTTTTACGAGGACTTATAAAATGAATTATAAATTGAATTGAGGACTTATACAGAGATGCCAACTTGCTCCGGAGAGCAAGTAAATATTTTTCGAGTGGTAGTTTATTATTGTATGATTCTTGGTTTAAAAAATTCAATTTTTATTAGGTTTTTTATCCACCACTATTTCTAAATAATTCGAAAGCTAATATAATTCGCCACTTTGTTATAGTTAAATCGTGCTATACCGTTCAAAAAGTAAGCAAAATTAGTCAAACTTTAGTTTGTAGTTGTTTACCGTTTATGACTCTTCCGGAGCAGTTGGCATCTCTGCTTATATAATGACTTATAAAATGAATGAGGTCTTATAAAATGAATTATTAGTTTTACGGGGACTTATAAAAGGAATTATGAATTGAATCGAGGACTTATATAATGACATATAAAATAAATGAGAACTTATAAAATGAATTATTAGTATATTAGTTTTACGAGGACTTGCAAAATTATAATAAATTTTATAATTAATTTTATGTGTGACATAACTGTTAAAAGTTAAGTTTGGTTCACTTTTGACTAACTTTTTCTATGCCGACATTGATAAAGGTACAAAATTTTAATATGAAAGATCCGAAAAAAAGATTTCGTTTTAAATATTTTTTTTTACATTTAAAAAGGTATTTCTTTCTCTTCTGCTTTGTTTGCGTTCATTAAAATTTTCAATTATTTAAAAAATTGTAATTTAATTTTTCTTTAAAGATTCAATTTTTTAGGAAGATGATGTACTCGTAGAATAAAATTAAATATTTACACAAAGTACGTAAAAATTACAAATTAATTTCATTTTAAATTAAATTAAAATTATAAATTAATTTCTTAATACAAAAATTTAATTTTTCTTTAAAGATTCAATTTTTTAGGAAGATGATGTACTCGTAGTATGAAATTAAAGATTTACACCAACTAAGTACACTTAACTAAGCAAATTGTGCTTTAGTTTATTTTACGTGATAAAAAATAGTTTCGTTAAACAGCTTTAATGATTCTATAGGAAAAGATATGGTTCAATAATTTAGAAAAAATGATGTTTTTAATTTGTATAATCTTTATTATGCCTGTTTTACATATATCTGTTTTTATATGCATATAATTCTATTTAATACGTTTGTGCTTTCGACATTTTTTTTAAAAATTTCGATTTTAATGAACGTTTTATTTTTTTAACATATTGTTGCCATTTGAAAATTTTTGCTTATTTTTAGCTCCGGCCATGTTTTACTTATTTGAAACATTTTTCAGGGTGCTTTGTTTTTAAAAGAACACTTTGAAGTTGGTTTGTTCAAATATGATTTTTACCACAAACTGGTGTTCTCACTACA
This sequence comes from Parasteatoda tepidariorum, assembly GCF_043381705.1. Classification (NCBI taxonomy): domain Eukaryota; kingdom Metazoa; phylum Arthropoda; class Arachnida; order Araneae; family Theridiidae; genus Parasteatoda; species Parasteatoda tepidariorum. Next base: position 8,607,366 of record NC_092207.1, on the reverse strand, counting down.
TTTCCTAATAAGTGATTTATTTAATACAGTGCACCTGGCCAAATTATTAGACGTACTATAAGATTCTATGTGAAATCTTAATCATCAAATGATACTATACAGCTTTATTGTTTTTACTACACTGAAACCGGTTTGCACTAGTTTACGTTCGTGTATCAACTAGTTAACAATGAAATGCAATACGTTAAAAAATAAATACAAATAGGAAGTATATAAAAATTCCGAATAAAAGCCTATTACATATATGTTTAAATGAAAAATATTGCAGTGCGACTAATCATTTGGTCTAATTATTATAATATACTAATATAATAAATATTCTATATTTACATAATATATCGTCTAATTTATATTATATATCGTCAAATTTAACTCATTGATATACGAACGGATAATAATTTGACCAGGGACCGTATAAGGCCTTCAATTTTGGGAAATGAGTTAATTTCCACGTTACTAAACAGTATATGCTGGAAGGAATGTGGATGCAAGCGATAAACATAAATTCAAAAAACTAGGATGGAACTTTCACTTACTCAATACTAGGGATGGAACTTTCACTTTCTCAATACTAGGGATGGAACTTTCACTTTCAACTTTGTTGCTTACGGCCTCGTTGTTTATTCACTCCATAGGACTGGCGAAGTTCTAAAAAAATCTGGTTTTGCAGCCTTTCGTTCCAGGCTTTCAATGTTGGATTGAACATCTGTTTTAAGATCCCTCGCATTATTTCTGGAGAAAGAAAAACACACTTAAGAAAAACTTAATTCGAGAAAAACTATATGAGAAATTAGAGAGAACATTATATAAAACTTGTANAAATATTGCGTTTGGAGCTTGCAACAAAGGCTGACAACATAATAAAATAAAAGCTTCTCCAATGATTAAAAATGATTTTTAAAATTGACAACAACAAAAATGCCAACCATTGTAAATTCGCGCATCTGCGTAAACTAATTACTTCTGTCTACATTAAATTGTTCTATGAATATTTATCGAAAGGGTTCGTACGAATTTATTAAAATCCTTAAAAATGTCCTTAATTCACGAAATTGTTATTAAAATCCTTAAAAATGTCCTTAATTCACGAAATTGTTTTTCAGAACCTAAAAAAAGTCCTTGCTGGTTTTAAAATACTTAAAAGTGTTCCATTTTTAGATTTTAACACTTTCAAAATATTTTAATTTTTTAGTTTCCAGCAGAATTTTTTGTCCCCAACTGTATAAATGTACTTTTTGAAGTCCTGCAAAATTCGCAATTGAAAAAAAAAATCATTTTGGTGACCTGCAAAAATTGTAATAATATTAAAAAAAGTAAAAATTAACGGCTGTTTTTATTCTTTCTATTTCAGTACGGACCCTATACGGTTTTCAGGAAATATTGTAATTATACTGCAAAACTTGTACATTTTATACGGCTAACAAAAAGTTTTTGATTAATTTTTTTCCTTACAAAAACTTATAAGATTTGTACAATATAATAACTACACGTTATTTTCGGGAAAAAAAGTTATATGTTATAAAAAAAATACAATATTTATAACAGCTAAAAATATAAAAACACTTAAAATAAACATATTTATAACGAACTTGGTACTTGTATACTGTATGCTTTACTTTATATTTAAAATAAAATTAAAAATATCTTATAAAATTTATACCTATTAATATTGATCATCTTTTATAATCGTGCCATTAAAAAAACAAATATGTTTTAAACATTGTTAATAAGGAAAGCGCTTTTATAAATTAAATTAAAGTTTTACATTTTTCGAGAAATTGGTAAAACAGTTTCGTTCCTAAAACAATTTTTCACAGTCCATATAAGGGATCAATATATACGGTTTATTTTATAGCCTCCAATATCATACCTTGCTTTCAATTATTGAAAACGAAAAAAAAAATTTTAATCTTTATTTTGCCTTGGATTTTCGAATAAATTGTACAAAATAGTTAATGAAATTTATAATAAATTTGAATTATGAACATGCAAGATGATCATGCTTCTTTAAAGGAGAGGGTGTTGTCTAACATTTCTTCTAAAGAGAGCTAAAATTCGATTTTATTTAGGATGAAAAAATAATAAAAAGTCAAACAATTCTTCTACCTGCCAAAATCTTTTAGTGGAAGGGAGATGAAAAACTGCTATATTGTGCTATATATTTGTCTAACAGTACAGTTTTTGTATAATTTGTTTCTGTAAATCATATTTCACTTTGTACATTCCATTTTTTTTCTCTCTGTTTAATCATTCTAACGAAATATGTGTACATTTTTTCATACTTTATTGATTTTGTGCCAATGCTCTTTTTTTTTAATAAAAACTTTAATTGTGTTATTTAAATTATGAAAATATTAATGACAAATCTGTTCGTATTACATTGCCTGTGTATTTTTAGTGAGATCAAATAATAAAATACTAAAATTTAAATCCTTTACTTCAGTTTCGATTTATTTCATATTTGCTTAAACATATATCAAGAAAATTTATCAGAATTTTTTTTTTCTTTAAAGGAAATTAATTTTATAATTATGTAGCTTATTTACAGAAATTATATTTTTACATTTAATAATATTTTATAACATAAAAACGTTAAGTTACTATCTGTTTTTATTTAAAATATTCTCAGAAAAATGCTATATAAGGGAAAAAACTAACAATTGAACAATAAAACGCAAAGTAGAGTTATATACAAGCACAGATGCAATCTGCAAAAAAAAATTTTTTAATTATTCATTAAATTAAATAATCAGTTAAGCATTTCGCTAAGTCTAATATCCAATCAAACAATGTATTAAATGTTTAAGCAAATATTCAATCAAGTATTTCATCAAAAAAAATACTTAATCAAATATTTAAAATAAAATATTTTATTAAATATTTTATTTTACATTACAGCTTAATACTTAATAAAATAATTCATCATGTCAAATAATTTACTACATCAAATATCATCCATTCAATCAAATAGTTAATAAACCTTCAGTAAAATTTTAATCGCATCAAATATTTCAGCAAATTGAATATCAACAATTCAATCGAACATTTTATCAAATCAAATGTCAACAATTCAATAAAAAATTTTATTAAATAATCATTTTATAGTTTGATATGTAATTAATGTAAGATAACTATGACAATATAATATATGACTAAATAAGTAATAACAAATCAAACTATCCTGTTTAAGCACTACTAACAATTATTTTAAAACTATCTGATATTTAATATAAATTAGTACTTCATTTTGNGACGGTCTTTCTTACTGACAATTCTTCTTCAATTTGAAAAGATGTTGCTTCACCTGTTAATATCCTATAGATTTTCTTTATTGTTTGGAAGCCAGTGTAATAATGAAAATTGATAAAAAATAATAAAAATTGTAAACAATTAACAGAAAACTTTAAAAAATGCATTAAAATGAAAAATACGGCCCAAAATTTCAAGAAAAATGCCCTATAAATCTAAAAAAATGCTCTAAAAGACAAAAAATGTCCAAAAATGCAAAAAATGCAAATGTCATCAAAATCCGGGCCTTAATGATAATATAATATATGACTAAATAAGTAATAATAAATCAAACTATCCTGTTTAAGCACTACGAAGAATTATTTTAAAACTATCTGATATTTAATATAAATTAGTACTTCATTACTATTGTTTGTTATCTAATGCTAATTTATAACAATTAATTTAAAATAATTAACATTTAGAAGAAGGAAAAAAGAAACAAGTTAATGTCTATTCCAGGTGGGGACGAAATACGAATTTAACGTAATGAGAAAAAAACATCTGCGGCTTATCAAAAAATAAATAATCTCATTATTAACTACTGTATAGAACACTGTTTACATTATTCTTTTTATAATAAACAGTTTCCTTTTTTGGCATTAAACGAGAGCGAGAGAGATCATTTTTCGCAACAGTAAAAAATAACAATTTTACATGTATGAAAACTAGTTGTTGGATATATTTTTATTGTAAAACGTCTAAGAAATAAGATGATGATTCTGATTTAGCAAAAATTAATCGTAATGTACCCACAAATAATTTTTTACTCACAATGTATTTGAAGTCACGTGGGAAAACCGATGCGTATTAGTGTTTTATTTCCACTTGTCATCAAAATTTTAATTAAATGTTGCGAAAAGAGTTAACAGATTATGATGTATCATTTTCGAATGAATGAATTATCATAAAAAATATAAATATAAGAGTCTGAAATTCAAAGCTCTTAATTAAGTTCAACAAAAAAAATCATGCAGAAAAAATACAATTCGTAAGCCAAAAATACGATATGAGTTCAATGTACGTTAAAATATAAAAGAATTTCATGAACGTAAGCATCTGCCAGACATTACGTTTATGTAAGCATTAATTTATATAAATTTTTGTACTTCAGCATCTGCACAAAAAATACTTTTTGCCATTTGATGACGCACGGGACTATTTTATTTTATAACCGTCGTTGAACAGCAGACATTATTTTTTGGGTTTACGACTACTAATGTTGAACTTCGTAGCCTTGTCATTTTGAACCCAATCCAGAAGACATGGGAACTCGTGGATGAAGTATTGGGTGAAATTCACCTTCATGGAGGACTTTTTTAAGGAATTAACCCGCATTTGCGTTACATGGAGAGGGAAACCACGAAAACCTCCCACGCTTTGCCTGACGGCAAGGGGACTCTACCACTGTGATCCGTCTACCACTGTGGATATTTTACGTCAGCACTGTGGTCGGTACAAGGCCGGATGCGGAATTCAAATCGACCAGCCATCGCTGCGATTCGAACCCGGTACACCTAATTGGAAGGCGAATGCTCTATCCCCTGAGCCATCACGACTAACGCACATGACTATGATTATTTTTCACCTTTAAAATTCATGTTTTAAATATGCGTTTTGTTAAGCACGTATTAAATAAAGGCAAATATTTTCCTTCTCGCCGTGTTTGAGTTTTTTTTAATGGTTTTTTTTATTAACTCACATTCATGACTGCGACTTGCAAATCAAAATTTCAGTATTTCCTATCCGTCGGACTAATTGTGGGAGGTTTTTGTAGTTCTTCTATCAAAATAACGCAAATGCAGGTTTGTTCCATCAAAAAGTTTTCCACGAAGGCTAGTTTGTCGCAACGATTCGTGAGTTCATTTGTCTTCTGGGTTGGGTTCAAAATTACAAGGCCGCGGAGTTGAAAATCGAGAGTCGTGAATTGGGTCAGCTATTTAATATCGATTATGAAATAATATAAAATCGAAATTTCATCCACTTTTCGAATAGCTAGAGAATTTAAATCTCTACTGGAGCTCATAGTCTTGTGATAACGCAGATTTAAATCATTTCCTGACCACTAGAAGTAGAATTTATCGTCATTTCCTCCTCATCATCATCATAGTTGGCCAGACAGCCCAATGTGGGCTATTGCCTTCCTCTGAGGATTTCTCCATGACGACTTCCTGTTTATCTTTGATCTGCAATTCTTTTCATTAGATGTAAGAAAATCGGACTCCACCGAATCAGCCCATCTCAACCGCAGCCTTTCCCCGCTTTCTTGTTCCAGTGGGTCTAAATAGCAGTATCTTTTTTATTGTATTGTCATCACTCATTCGAATCATGTGGGCCGTCCAATTTATTCTATTTATTTTTATGTATTTAATAATAACAGGTTGTTTATAAATCTTGTGCAGTTCAAAGTTAAATCTCTTCCTCCAGTTACTGTTTTCATTTACACCACCAAGTATACTCCGCAAAAACTTTCTCACAAATATTGCGATACAATTTTCCTCCAGTTTTGTCATTGTCCAGGATAGGCCTGACAAGTGTTTGGTAAATTAAGAACTTTGTTTTTCTAGAAAGAAACCTAGATTTAATAAATCTTCTCAGCCCATAGACAGCCCTATTCGCCAGATTGAGTCAGTTTTTTCGTCATTTCATCATCAAATATAATTTATCATTAAGCGAGATTTCGATCTCTTACCCAATAACTAGAGCTCTCAAATTTTACCGGGGATCTGTATCGAATGGTAACGCAATTGCTTCTTTACCGCTAAGGCAAAATGTTCACCACCATTTAGTCACAAAATATAATTTATCATCATTCGAAATTTCGTCAGTTTATCAAATTTTTACTGTAACAATGTACTTGATGCTTATTCTAGTTGTTATTGTTCACCATCGCCATTTTATTGCTAATCGCTACTTCAAATATTTTTGAACACAAAAGATGTAAACGGAGACTGAACTTAAAAAATAAAATTTTAAAAATTGTAATTTTCGAGTGCATTAAGAAGACTGATTTTTTTTCTTTCTATTCATTATTTATATAATTAACTTTTAGGTCAACAAAAATCCTCTGCCCCGTGTCTTTCAAAAATTAAAGCGACCTACGTTTTTCGTTTTAAGTTTGACAAAAATAAAATTACCACTCCTTCTTCAAAAACACATTTCTTAAAATTTTATCTTATTTTTAAACTATTACGGTCGTTACTGAGTTCAAATTAAATAATATCAGGAAAAAAACCTAAAAAATTCCAGTTAGGTTAGTATTACAACCAACAATATTATGTGACAGCAAATAACGAGTGAATAAAATGTTAAAACGTAAAATTATCTAAAAGAAGCGAAATTAATCAGGAATTTAAAAAAAATCAGGTAATTCTACGTAATGAAACTTCTTGTAGGCTCATACTAAATGATTTATAAATAAAAATACCTCTTTTTTTTAAAAGAATTCGGTGCATAGTTTGTCAGATAAATATTTTTTAAAAAAATTAGTTAATACTATCATTCTTATTATACTAATGACTCTTGTATAATTATTCTAACTAAATATATAATTTTTACATAAAAACTCGAAGCGAAAAATAATATTTGTTTATTAAAAATTTAATTATACGTTTTTCTATTTGTACTCTATTATTCTATTTATACTTATTATGTCTTTCTATTATATGTGTTACGCCAGGGCTGTCCAACTGGCGGGCCGCATGTGGCCCGCCAGCACATATTGTGCGGCCCGTCAATTTCTTATTCAGGCTGATTGGCCTCAGTTTTCCCATTAAAATGTAAGCAAATTGTTTTATAATCCTACTGTTCCATTGTTTTACAATTAATAATTCAACTATTAATTGTTATTGTATAAGAGGTAAGAGGTTATTGTTCAACTTTTTCAAACTGCGGCCAGCCAGGTGATCAGTGGTCGGAATTCTGGCCCGTGGGCTCTTTGCAGTTGGACAGCCCTGTTTTACGCTAATAACGGAGAAAACGCATGAATCGCGTTTTGCTATTGTCTGGCAACCACGAGAACAGTTCCAGGCAACAGACTTGCTGGCGTTTACTGTTGTTACGTAGATCAATCTATTGTGGGTTTAATCACATTGGCTTAGATTGTCTTTTCTTCAATTCTCTCTGTAGAAATTTCCTCATGTTATCTAAGGCGCAGACTTTTAGCCGCAGGGAGTTCTTGTAGAAGCTGGACAGTTCTGATTATTTCCATTTACCCAAATTTGAAATGCTGAGTTTTTATAAGATTATTTTCGAAACATATTCATTTCTTTAGAGATTTCATTGTTTTCGCCATTTACTAGAAATTTTTTTTTCTCATAACATTATGCTTCATGTAAACATTACTCATATCCCGCCAAAAAGGACAAACAAATCGCAAAGCTTTTCCTTGGCGCTTTCGTAATGTTTAAATGACACATAATTCCTCAATACAATGACGTTTGTTTGTTTTTAATATTTATTTTCGATTTAAAATTGTAATTATTATAGATTAAAAAAGAAGTTTCAAACGTTTTGAGGGAGGATCTTAAACTTGTAATCGCCGCCACTGTTCTATTGAGTAGCGTCAACCATGCAAGGATAAATAACCTCGAAATCAATTATTTTCAGTAACTTTCTACAAAGTAAAAAAAGAATTTGCATATTTTTTTTCTCCAAATATTGCCTTGTTATTTTTTTTCAATTCTCGTCTGCGATAAGATGTCTTGTTTATTCGAAGATAGGAATCACGAGTCGTTTGCATTTCATTTTTTTCTATCATCGATTCTTCCTGTTTGGAACGGTACCGGCGCCGCTACATTCAATTGCGGCGACATTTGTAATCTTTAAACTCGCATTTTAAGAATTGAAGATAAAAGAAATAAAAGAAGAGGTGTGTTGAGTTTCTCGTAACCACATGATTATCACGATATTCTGATATTACAACTACGCTTTCATTTTATAATAATCACATTGAATGCAATACGTTTCTTATTTTGACGAAAACGTGCTTTTTAAACGAAAGTTTATGTTCTTATCTGAGTGTTATTATTTAAATTTTATTAGTTTTAGAAGTTTATTATTTAAAAACGCAATAAGTCAACCTGCATAAAAAAAGAATGTTGCAGAAAAAGGCATCAATTGTACATGGTGATTCCAAAAAGCATGGTAAAAAATATAAGAAAGGGAAAATGTAAAAGTAATTTTAAAAAATCACATAACAAAGGGTAGCTATAGAGAAAGTGGCGTAAGTTTAAGTAAAATATTGCGTTGGCAATAAAATTTTCGCGATTTTTTTTAAATATGGAGCTAGTATATCATAATTTAAGAAAAACATACTTTTATTTTGTTTTATAACCGTTGTTGAACAGCCGGCCTATATTTTTGGTTTTACGACTGCTGATATTCAACTCCGTAGCCTTGTACTTTTGAACCCATTCCAGAAGGGAACTCCTGGATCAGGTATTTGGAGAAATTTGCCTTCGTGGAGGACTTTTTGATGGAACTAATCCGCATTTGCGTTACATGGAGAGGAAAACCTCCCATGGTTAGCCCGACGACAAGGGGACTCTAACCCATGATCCGTCTACCACTGAGTATATTTTACGTCAGCACTGTGGTCGGTCAGCCATCGCTGGCCCTTCGAACCTGGTTCACCTCATAAATAATGATTAATAAATTACATGATTATGATGATATGTGATTAATACATGATGAATAATGATTAATAACCTTCATAATCAAGGTTTAGAATGAAACATTTGGGAATAGTGTATCAAATTTGGAGACGAAAGTAATTTAATGAAGTCTAGGTTTGGCTGGAAATATTTAGAGCTAGTATATCAAGTTTAGAAAAAATATAGTTAAACGAGAAAAAAACAGAAACAAATGCAGCAAACTAATTTTTAACAATAAATTAGCCATAAAACATTTATTTAAAATTATTGTTTTTCTGTCACAGAAATTGATACGCGTGACACTTAAAATAACTCATTATATCAACTCATTATATAATCATATCACATTACTGCAGTTAAATATCTATATATATATATTTCTCTTACACGGCGACAAAAAAAAGCCTCATTACAACTCCCCGAATGGCAACGTAGAAAATCGACTCATGATTGCCGCTAAAAATGTCACATGCCAAATCTAGCTGAGGTGGCTCAACATATAGCGCTTTTAAAAACGGAAACTGAAATAACCGAAGAGAGCATTCTCACCAAATGTAATCTCTTCCGAAATTCACCCTATCAGCTGCGGCAATCTCATACTATTAAGTTAGGCAGAAGTGAGTAGTCTTTGTCGGTAGATCTCTATTTTAGTATTTTGTCGAAAGCGCTTTTTTTCATGAATTTACGATTTTATTTGACGATTTTTAATTTATATCACGAATTTATTTGTTTTATTATTGTTGTTAGTTATTCATTGAAAAATGAGTCTCAGTCGTGATGTTATGCTTTAAGATTTTATACTATAGCACATTTCTGTCACATTGCATGTCATTTATTTGAATTCAAATTTATTTTAATGACTTAGTATTTACTAAAAAGATGTAATTTTTTTACATGGCGAGGGTAGCTTCTTCCA
>NC_092207.1:8593017-8595832 GCF_043381705.1 Parasteatoda tepidariorum | reverse complement strand
GCACATCTCTATTTAATTTATGAATTAATATTTGTAAAAAACTATATTAACATCAAGTGTCATCCACTACAAAAGTTTAAAAGAGAAGTTAGAAATTATCATTAACTAAGTTAGAAATTATAACTGATGTTATTTTTAAAATACGTGAAAAACTGAACTAATAAAATTTAAAACAATGACTAAAGCTTAACTAATCAGAAAATTCCATTTCATATTTCGCACATCTCTATTTAATTTATGAATTAATATTTGTAAAAAACTATATTAACATCAAGTGTCATCCACTACAAAAGTTTAAAAGAGAAGTTAGAAATTATCATTAACTAAGTTAGAAATTATAACTGATGTTATTTTTAAAATATGTGAAAAACTGAACTAATAAAATTTAAAACAATGACTAAAGCTTAACTAATCAGAAAATTCCATTTCATATTTCGCACATCTCTATTTAATTTATGAATTAATATTTGTAAAAAACTATATTAACATCAAGTGTCATCCACTACAAAAGTTTAAAAGAGAAGTTAGAAATTATCATTAACTAAGTTAGAAATTATAACTGATGTTATTTTTAAAATACGTGAAAAACTGAACTAATAAAATTTAAAACAATGACTAAAGCTTAACTAATCAGAAAATTCCATTTCATATTTCGCACATCTCTATTTAATTTATGAATTAATATTTGTAAAAAACTATATTAACATCAAGTGTCATCCACTACAAAAGTTTAAAAGAGAAGTTAGAAATTATCATTAACTAAGTTAGAAACTATAACTGATGTTATTTTTAAAATACGTGAAAAACTGAACTAATAAAATTTAAAACAATGACTAAAGCTTAACTGATCAGAAAATTCCATTTCATATTTCGCACATCTTTATTTAATTTATGAATTAATATTTGTAAAAAACTATATTAACATCAAGTGTCATCCACTAAAAGTTTAAAAAATTTTATTTGAACTTAAGTGGATGAAAAGAAAGTATTTTATTAACGTTTGAAATTTGAACAGGATACAGGCAGAGTGTTAACTAATAATAGGAATTATAAAAAAAAGTTTGAGGTTTATAAAGTAAAAGCTGAATGGTTTGCAATAAACCAATTGAAAGATTTTTGTTTATATTACAGATTATTCGTATTAGCAATTGATTATATATTTTTCTTCTTCAGATTTTTAAAATCATAATAAAAAAATGAATCGATTAAAAAATAAATTTCCAAAAAAATAGTAAATCCACACTTTGATAACTCTGAGGAGCAGTACTAATAACCTTGGTTAATTTACCAGAAAATACATTTTCAAAAAAAGCATAAATAACACTTGCATAATCGATAAAAGAATTAGTCAATAAGATTTTTACAAAAATAAATTTAACCTGATTTCCGAAAAAGACTCCCGAAATCACTGGAATCTTTAAAAAAACCAGTGTAAACAACATCCGCATTGAAATCGTTTTGTAAAACAAGAATAATTTAACTGGTTATGCAAAGCGAATTGTTTAAAGTTTTAATACATCTAACATTATTCAACGTTTTTTTACGGTTATAAAAACAAGAAAATTTAAAAACTAATTCAAAAATTAAAAATTACCAGAAAATATTGATAATGTATGTAAAAAAAAATTCACATTTTTCGCGAATTTAATTTTTGAAACTGATTTTTCAGGTACCTCTCGTCACCTTAAAAATTCAAACACACTGTGATACGATAGATTAAGACTGTCATAGTCATAAAAAGCACATCTTAACTCAAATGTGGGCACCATTTAAAACAGTTATACTGAATATTAAACAATTAAACTGAATATTTGAAAATATTCAGTTTTTCTAAAAAAAATATTCAGTTTTTCTAACAACAAATGTGAGAAATTATGAAAAGGATAAGCATCTACTAAAAATAATAGTATTTCACATTGCGCTTTTCAAATAAAATAGTAATAATAATAATAATATTTAACAAAGAAATATGTTACCCAAATAACTTTTATCAACGTTTATAGTCATTCTTTTTTTTTTTTTAATTTTACAGCAATATAAAAACAAATTTTATCTAGACTTGATACAGCTCTAGGAAAGCAAATTTAACTGCCAAGATAAAAACCTATAATTTAATATTATTAATGATTAAACGATTAAAAAATTTCATTCGTCTTATAAAAGTATAAATTATGTAGGGACAACCAGACAGTTTAGACAACAATAAAATATAAGTCTATATATTAGTCTCGTTAAATGGGTACAACTGCTTTTACACAACTCGTACACAATTGCCTTTATTTAATTTGTAAAGTCAGCGTTCCGTCGGAAGAAAGTTGATTATTTAGGGTTCCGTGGTCGAAAAGAATTGGAAACCTCTGGTCTAAGAAATGTAGGTTTTGCGTTGCTGATTAGTGAAATCGCAAAAATTTCTCTTGTATTTATTCTTTTTGAAATTTCAAAAATAATAATTAAATGTTCAAACACTTTTATAACTCATTAATAAGTACCTAAAATTTTATGTAAAGTATAAAAATTAATTACTTAATTGTAATTGGCTTCAGCTAGTTCTGATTATTTAACCGCTTTACAATTTTTTTAAATTAATAAATACAAGGAACTAAAATAAAACATAACTAGGAGGCTCCACCCGCTGCTCGCTAACGCTCGCCAACCCCCGAGAATTGCTACGCAATCCTATGTTGTTCACGCCGTGAACCATGGCTCGCTGCGCTCGCTCGCCAATGAACACAATGTTCTAGCACAAAGACATAATATATTATCATCAAAGACATAGTATTTTATCATCAAAGACATAGTATTGTACTTATGTAGA
>NC_092207.1:8536442-8592183 GCF_043381705.1 Parasteatoda tepidariorum | reverse complement strand
TAAAGGCCTGTTTAGACGATCCAATTTCTTGGACAGAGATTGATTGATATTGATGGAAACTTGTTTTGCTTTGAGCTTGGATCGTGTAAACAAACATCCAAGAACTTGGTCCAACTTCTTGGACGATAGTAGAGCATGTTCTACTTTCCATCCAAGTTTTTTCTCCCTTAACCAATCAGCGTCTTAGGTTTCGTGACGTCAACAAGCTGGCAGCAAATTATGTCATTTTGTTGTGGGTTTTCATGTATTTTAGTCCAAATAAATTGATCTGTTGAGGTTTATTTGTGTTATTATGATTTTATTTGAATTTATTTAGTAATTTTAAACTTATGTAAGTATTATTTTATAATGTTGAATATGAACAATGCGCATGCGCAAGTTTTTCTTTCAACGAATCAGCGACATTCAAGAACTTGGATAGTGTCAACGAATCATCCAATTTCTTGGACAGAGAAATCCGTCCAATTTCTCGGATTCAAGAAATTGGACCGTGTAAGCAGGCCTTAAGAATATATAGTTTTCCCTCGTTTTTTCTTTGATGTGATGTCCAAGAAGTTGTGGGTTCGATCTCCTCCGGCCGAAGACGGTATAGTAAATGGTGATTGAGGCACGTTAAATCTGTCGAGTCACGAAGTCTTCTAACGAACCATACCTCTGGAGGTACTGATAAAGGAGTTTCTTTGTCTTCTGGATTGGGTTCCAAATTACAAGACTTCTGAGTTGAACATTAGTAGTCGTAAACCCAAAAGTTCAATGAAGTTCAATGAGTTGGTTCCCAAAAGATCAATGAGTTGGAAGTTCAATGACGGTTATTAAAAATAAAATAAAATATGATGTGTATAAATAAGAAATTTCATTGAAAACTTACCCAAATTCGAAATGCTCATTAGGCCTTTACAAATAAAATTTCGAGAAAACATCGTTTAACTTAGATTAAAAAAAAAAAGTAGTAATTAAAATCATGAAGTTGAATTTATAATATTGTTTATCCGCAATTGAAACTATATTTTTTAATAAAACATGAAGTATTTTTTAAATATATTTTTTTAGATTTTTCTCTCCTTATATTGAGCAAAAAACGCTCGATTTCTAAGTATCAAGAGAGGAATCGAAAAATTAATTTAAAATATCAGTATTTAGCTACTTTATTTCCGGAGTTAATTTTCGAATTTTTAGGGTGTTAATTACATTATTTAACAATGTAGAAATATTTCTATCAAATAAAAGTTCTTAACCTTTCCCCCCCCTAATTAGAAGTAATAAACAACGCAAATATATATTTCTTAAATTTTTCTATTATATCTATCATTAATAAATAACACTTACAAAATGCTTCTTTTAAAGTGGAACAAAAGAATAAGAGTTACCATTATAAAATTCCCTTAGTTAAAATATTAGCAGCTGTTGAAATTTCTTCCAAATATAGCAATGGTTCGTTATTTTTTTTTAACATGAACAAGTAACAAGTGAACAGTAAATAGTAGGAATTGAATTTTAAAAAAAATATTGAGGTGAACACTTCAATTTTTCGAGAAGCTTAAACGAACCATTCGTCAAGAATAAAAAGATTTAGGACATAACCCTTTTTTTCCGTTGCAAAACATATTTACCTTATGATAACACTTGTGATATACATATATATTATACACAATAGCATGACAACCTTTAAACCCTTATCTCTAAAACAAACATTTCAATATTTTTTTTTTAATAAATATATACACGTTTCCTGTGAAATGGGAAATCTGCATTGCAGACAATACCTCGGCATTGTCTACATTGCCAAAAAACCGACCCACAAACCGTTAAATGTTTCACACATTGCCTTAGGCTTTGTGTACGATATCCACTTTGCAGATAACATTATCGGCAAACTGGGTGAAATCCAAATTGACGCGAATTTCCTAGAAAAAGTTTAAAATTAATACAGGCATTTGTAATTTGCTTTTTTACAATAGAAGTTAGGAAAGATTACTATCATTTCTTGATAGTAATTTTTCAATGAAAACCCGTTCTTGCGCAATTAATAAATAATAATTTCCAGTGAGAACATGTCCTTTCACCGAATTCTACATAAAAATGTATTTTTGTGTGTAAAATAAAGCGAATCTCAAATCAACAAAACTTTTGACCCTTAAAATATGAATAACCAAGAACAGATAAGTAATTTGGTTTGCTTAAATGTTGTATTTTTCTTTTTAATGTGAACCGGGATAATTCACAGTTAAATAGTTACTTGTTTCTTCAAAAAATTAAGTGAAAGAATTTATTGTTGATAACACATTACGGAAAAGTACTTCTAATTCGTAGAAGGTAAACACTACAATAGATTATCCATTACGGAGAGAATAATTCAAAGCCTTTGAAAGAAATAAATTAGTTAGACAGAGAAAAGAAAAAATAATTACCTACCTGCAAAGAGTTGTGTTAGTTCGCATCGTTTAATATGCTGAGATCTATTGAGTTCTTGGTTATTTCACATCATTTATTCAATAAATTTATATTTTTTTTATTCCATCGCCCATTCGGTGCATTGCCTTATGAAACAAGAGATGAGATTGCATTGCAAAATTGCATTTTAATAAATGAAAATCTAATTATTAGATCAAAATTTATTTAGGTTATATCTTTTTTTTTTCCTGATCAATATACAATTTAAACTTAATTATTTATTTTTTTTTAAAAAAAAGGAGGAAATGCATTAATGGGATTCCTACAAGTGACATAGTGTAGGTATCTCGATCCTGATTGGTTGTTGAAACGTGTCATTTGATTACGTTAGCAACTGTTCTTTTCATTCCATTTCGAGTAAGCCAAGCCTGTCAAGTATCCATTCATTTAAGCAACACAGACTTTATTCTTCCACAAAGATTCCTAAACAAAGATTTCAGTTCTTTCAAGTTATATTTCTAACTTGAGACCGGCACAAAACCATGTAGAACATAAACAGTCAAACCCCGCTATAGTGAACACGGTTTATAGTGAACTCCCGGATATAGTGAACGAAATCCCGTGCCTTGCTATACACGTATAATGGTATTTTTTATGGATATAGTGAACCAAAAAAGTGAGGAAGTTGGATATAATGAATTTTTTTCTATTTTCGTCGAAATTTTGTCCCATTTTTTTTTTTTTGTAATAATTTTGAAATTTCTTCTTCAAAATAAATACATATACCGATTTTTAAAACCATCTATAGAGGGGAATGTATAGCATTTTTTCTTGTTTGCTTCTTTTATCTCATTTTCCTATCCCTAAACAAACCAAGGATATGTTTCCAAACCAGGCAGATGATGCACCTGTAAGGTGTCAGTGGGATCAATATGCATTTTCTGTCAGAGGGAATGAGTAATTATTCATTATTGATCAAAGAGTTGGACACTAATATGTGTTGATAAGGCCCTCATTTCAACTTCTTCTTGCTCTCAGTTCAGTTAAAAAAATCCTGTAAACAAGTGTCTTAAATTTAAATATGGCGATCAGAAAACGTAAAACGTTCTCCATTAGGCAAAATCAGAAAAATTGAAAATGGATGCAATCAAGCTGATATTTGCAGGGAATATAAACTATCCAAATCTGCAGTTTGTAACATATGGAAAAAGAGGCAATTAATAATTTCTGCTCATGAAAAAAAATTTAGATGGCAGAAAAAAGTTGAGAAAAGCAGATCACAAGAATGCTGAAGAATCATTACTGAAGTGGTTCACCATTCGAAGAAGCCGCAATCTCCCAGAATCTTTACAAATGTCGATGAATTTGCTAAGCGACTTTATGAGAATACTTTTATGTGCTCGAATATCAGGTTAGATAGGTTTAAAAAGCGGAGTAGCAAAAATTCTGGAAAAATTATCTGAGAATTGGGAAGTGTTCACAAAACGAACACTTGTACACAAGACGAAGTGGTAGACTGTCCATGGGTTAGAGTCCCTTTGCCGTCAGGCTAACCGTGGAAGGTTCTCGTTGTCTTCCTCTCCATGAAACGCAAATGCAGGTTAGTTCCATCAAAGAAATCCTCCACAAAGGCAAAGTTTCTCCCAATACTTGATCCAGGAATTCCCTTGTCTTCTGGGTTGGGTTCAAAATTACAAGGCTACGAAGTTGAAAATTGGCAGTCGTAAACCCAAAAATTGGGTCGGCTGTTCAACGACAGTTATAAAATAAAATAAAAAACGATCAGCTGGAACTGATGTCATAGGGCAAATGTGCGGGTATTTTTGATCTTCTTCTTGAAGTACTCAATTATCGAAAACAAAGGCTAATCTAAGCAATAACAGAGTGCAGTGCAGCAAGATAGCACGAAAAGCAGACTAATTTTTTGAAACTCTCCAAAAAGTTGAGTGAATAAATTTATTGCAGACATTCCGTTACCGAAAAGTTTTTAAAATTCGAAGAGGTAGATACTGCGACAAAGGTACAGTTAATATACGGAGCTTTTGAAAGAAATAAGCTTGAACATGAATCGCCAACAAAAGAATGCCTGCCTGCCAATAGTTTTGTGAGTTAATATCGTCTGATATTCTGGAATCTATCGAGTTCTTGTTTATTTAATATCATTTAATCCATAATTCTTTTCATTTATTATTTATTACGGTACAGTGCCCTTTGAAACATCACGATTGTATCTTAGTAAATGAAAAATCCCATCATTCTAATCGAAATTATTTAAAATTATGCATTATTTTATTGTTGTTTCTCACTGTGCCATTAAAATTTTTAATTTAAAAGAAGTCAAGAATTAATTATATAACGCATCCCTAAAAAGAAATAGCAATTATTAATTTATCTGTATACTTTTATCCAACAATAACTGATTCGTAGAAAATAAATATATCAGAGCGGGAAACCTAAACCTAAAGGAGGCCGCTCTAGAAGAAAAAAAATGGCGGGAAAAAGATTAAAAAGAAGAAAAGAAAGAAAGAACTAATCAACAGGGATGATTCATATCAAAATTCCAATCGTCATCATTAACCAACCGAGACACGCCGTAGATAAAGAAAAATAAAAAAAAGAATAAAATAAACAGCGATTGTGAGGTCATTCAGTCGTCTCTCCGTACATTTTGCACACGGTTTTATTCTCCATTCATATAAGCAGGAAGCGCACGCGGAATTCTTCATTCTACTATCATCTTAGCTCTTCCAAAGTCTTCCCTGAGATCTTCTGAACTTCTAAAATATACAATGGCTGACGTAGAAAAATCTTGCTGTGGTAAGCATATTTTATATTCCTATAATATTTTTTTAAAGAAACGACAAATTAATAAAATAATAATTTTCATAATATTCGTTTCATATATAAGTAGCTTTTTTTCTAGTAGATATATTTTACGATTATTTAATCGTAAAATATATCTTCTTAATTCTAATCTACATCTTCAAATATATGAACTGAAAATAAATATCAAAATTTTATTAATTATTCTTTTTAATAAAATATTCATCTCAATATGTATTTAAAAAAATTTATAAAATATTGATTTTCATAATAGTCGCTTCTCATATGCATGGCTTTAGTTACGGAGTTTTATTATTTGATTTCATATTCATCTCTAATATTTAAAAAATAAGAAGAAAACAACAAAGAATTAATATATTAATTTTAATAATCGTCGTATCACGTATACTACGTGACTTTTCTTATCGTGGATATATTTTATGATTTCATATTCATCTCAATATTTTATTAAAAAGAATAATTAATAAAATATATTCATATTCATAATATTCGCTTTACATATACATGGCTTTTGTTACGGAGTTTTATTATTTGATTTCATATTCATCTCATCATCATGTTTAAAAAATAAATAAAGAATTAAAAAATTTATTTTCATAATTGTCGCATCACATATACATGGCTTTTGTTAAGTAGATATATTTTATGATTTCAGATTCATCTCAATATTTTATTAAAAAGAATAATTAATAAAATATATTCATTTTCGTAATATTCGCTTTACATATACATGGCTTTTGTTACGGAGATTTATTATTTGATTTCATATTCATCTCCAATGTTTAAAAAATAAAAAAAGAATTAATATATTAATTTTCAAAATGGTTGTATCACTACGTGGCTTTTTAATAGATATATTTTATGATTTCATATTCATCTTAATATTTTATATAAAATTAATAAAATATTGATTTTCATAATATTCGCTTTACGTGGCTTTTGTTACGGGGTTTTAATATTTGATTTCATATTCATCTCATTATATTTAAAAAATTAAAAATAAAAAAACAAAGAATGTATTAATTTTCAGAATCGTCGTATCACATATACGTGGCTTTTGTTAAGGATTTTTATTTTATGATTTCATATTTATCTCAAAATCATATTTACAAAGTTAATAAAATTTTAATATTAATACTATTTTTGTTTTCAAATAAGAATCACTTACATATACGTGGCTTTTAAAGTGGTTTTATTTTATGATTTTATATTGAAATCTAGAGTGGTTGTTTATGAGGTTTCCCGGCCTCCCTCTTGCTTTTTAACTCCTGGAAAATATTTTAAACCTATAGATATTCTATTTTTGTATTAGTTTTAACAAGTGTCCTGCTCTAAAATTCTTTTTTTTTTACCTAAATGTTCTGAGAGTCATTTAATCTTTAATGTATTGGATTTTAAGAAACATTTTTGTACATAATTAGTTTTAATTCATAAAATTAATGATTTTATCTCTTGTAGAAGAATGGACAAAATTGATTCCTTTTTTAAACCCTTTCTGCATAAATTCAATTAAGAATTATATGAATCGTAGTCGAAGAAATGCTGAGTAGTAATTCGTCTATAAATATCTTAACTAAATTCATATTGTTCTAAACATTTAATTTCTAGAGTTGCGAGATTTTCGTAATCTAATTTAATAATCTTATCATTTCATAATCTATTAATTCATTTTCGTTATTTAATCTTTAGATCAAAATCTCTCTTTTTATTACAACAGCGTTCCAGTAGTAAATATGAAAACAAAATAAATAAAGAGAACCGTCAGTTTCAAATTTTTATCATATCTCTTTCAATTGTTTTAGAAAAAATAACTGTTATTTTCTTTATCGTATGTGTGAAAATATTAATTAAGCGTCTTTGAAAATTTTTTAATCTATTTATGAGAAAATTTTTATTTTTGTTCCTTAACCTCTTGTCAAAATAACAGGAATATTCAGAAGCGTTAATGTTTTTCTATTTTAATAATTTATACAAAAATGTTAATTCGTTTTTATTTGTTATTTGTAACTGCTGAAAATGTGTGGATTCAACTATTTCGACGAAGCGTTTTTCTAACATTTATTGCTAATGTTTCTGAACCTTAAAACAGAATTTTAAAACTGATTTAAGATTCAATGTTTCACTTTTTTTAGGTTCGAACTCTTTTAAGTAATCTTTTAATGATTTTAATCTTTTAATGAATTTAATCATTTAATTATTAAGTAATCTTTTAATGAAAATAAATTAGTGCAATATAAAATTAAACATATATATAGTTGCATATAAAACTAAACTAACTACTTCAAATGTGATTCATAAAACTCGGATATTTGTGCCAGAAACATTCCGAAAGCCGGCATTTATGATAATGAAAAATGGAACAAGACAGGTGTTTATGCAGTCTCCTTTAAATTAATCTAGTTACTCTAACTTACTGTCCATTTATAGAAACTGAAAGTTTTTTTTTCCTTTAAAAAGCAATTTTTAGATGGAAATAAGGCAATTTTTTACCTATACCCTCAGCACTGTAAAAAATTTCTATAACTCGAAACAAACAATCCTTTGAGGATTTTGTTTATAAGGCTATCAACTACGTTTTGAATTATTATCTTAAAAGCACGTGCGTAGACTACTGAGTTAGGGATCAATGTAGTAGTTAAAAAAGCAATTTTCTTAAAATTTTCGCTCGTCTTTGTGAAAAAACATGCATAAGAAATAAAATTCTGCTTTTTTTCTCTTAGTCTTCAGTTCAAAAGATGTCTGCTATTATCATAAACACTCATGAAAAATTGTAGACATTCTGTTATCACCTTATACAAAAACTGCTAGAACTTAGTAAATAATTAGAGTACAAAAAAAAAAGTATTTTTAGAAACCTTAGAGTACAGGGATTCCAAATTCATAATAAACTCAGTTTCGAAAATTTTGTCCAAAATCATAATTTTAGTTCGAATCCCAGCGATGGCTGATCAATACGAATTCCGCATCCGGCTTACGGTTTCGAATTTTTTTTTTCTGTCCATGTAACGCAAATGCGGGTTAATTCCATCAAAATGTTTTCCACGAAGGCAAAATTTCTCCGAGTTACCTTGTCTTCTGGATTGGGTTCGAAATAATAGCCATTGACCTTTCGATTCGTTCGAAGAACTGGTACTCACTGCAAATTTATCGGCATATGTTAAATGGATATAAAAAATAATAATTTATTAAACCTTTGATCACGGATTTCTCGTCGCAAAATAAAACTTATTTTTAAATTAAAATTTGCATATGAACTGCACGCGATTTCGAGTTTTTAAATTGTGTAAATACTAGTTCCGGCAAATGTTAAGAAGCGGTAGACAGAACTTTAAAAAACTTCCTTATTATTGTTTGTACTGCAGCTTCCGGAAGTTCGTTTTTATTAGTTAAACACAGACTCTAGGTGCCTCAGAGTTCTCTCTATTTTACTTTATTTTCTTCAAACATAGTACTGTTTGATGTACTCATGCAGATAGTATAATACTGTTTGGCGTGGTCTAACCGATTTTGGTTACGGTGTCATTAAACTCTACTACTTTCAATTTGAATGGCAACATACCGTTAATTGAAGAATTCCAAGCATTTTGGTTCGTGAACAGGAAGAAGAAAAAAAAGTTCAATTTTTTCTGACTCTCTTTTTTTTTCCAGTATTTTCAGTAAGAGTGGGACAAAGTTCAACGATCCCATTATTATTATTGTTCTTTTTTTTTTCAATTGGCTGCTTATATTGTGCCTGGTCATTGTGTATACCACATCCATTTCCTTAGTAGTTGAATCCACCACTTCGTTTTCCTATGAATGAAATTTTTTTTATTGTGAATATTTTTTCCCCTTCTTTTCTCTCTTCTAAAACATGCTTTTACATTTACGGCACATCATACCATTTAAAGAGCCGATTGCTTGTTTTATGTTCCATTGTTATGTGAACATTCTTAAACTTCTGTCGGATGATTCGGTTCAGTGAGAAAACACTCTAGAATTGGTTGGCTTCATCTATTGTTCGCAAGTGTTGATGAAACTGATTTCATCTCTTTCAAATATTTACACGCCTGAAGAAAAACAGCCAACTTGTTATAAATTGAGACGCCCTGTCTTCTATAAGTCTCGCCTGTTTCATTTTCCTTCTAAACTGGGTGTGTTCTTGTTCAGTTATCTTTGTGTTCTTGAAAGAATGTTTTCGTAGAAATTATTCATTAAAAAGTCCCCTCAAGTCCGCTTTTACTAGAAGGGATCATTCACTTGAACTCGATTCCTTACTTAAATTTATTTTAACTCAACTTGCTTTTCTAATGAAATATCAGATTAATATCTTCAAGAAGTGTTCTAAACAAATTTTAATAAAATCGTCTGCTACTTGTTGCAGTTATTCATACCCTCCAACGTTTGAGTTTCGTGCGCAATATTATTCATCAGTGGTAGCGAATTAAAGCAGAAATTTTTTAACCTAATATAATTCTTATAAGCCTCTATCTAGACTTATGAGCACTATTGCCGGATTTTTGGTTTAAACCACATAATAAAGTCTGGCTAAAATTAAAGTACCGGCTTCTATTGGAACCAATATTTCTCAAAAACTAATATTAATATAAAAGGGATATAAAATTGTTATTTAACACGACATTGATGTGATTGTGTGTTAAAAACAATTTGGAGCTGCAACTTTGCACTTCCGTGACAGTTTGAAGCATCAGCTTCAACCTTGAAAGCATTAAGAACTATCATTTTAAACTACTTCTACAATTAGAAATTAACTTTAACGCAGCATAAATATATGAATAATTACTCATAATTGCAATTACTAATTGTTAACTTCTTATACAAAATATCATCATTTCTAACAAAATATATAGGGGAGAGTGGGGTCAATTGTAACAGGGTACGATTGTAACAGAGCAAAAATTTCGAGTGTCGGGTTCTAGATTTGGTACAAGGTGTATTTAATAAATCTACTTGTACACTTCTGATGGCAACCATTTTTATGTACTTTTGAAAGAGTTACATCACACAAAAGATATTTTCACGCCACGCAAGTACTTTTTTTGGTATTAAAATATTATATTGTAACAAAGTAATTTTGTTTAAACAAATAAAAATTANGACAAAAATGACTGATTTTGAAGCAGATATGGAACAAAAATTACATCATTAAACTTAATAAATCTATTTATGGAATAAATGCCATTAAGAGAAAGTAAAATTCATATCATATTTTATTATTTCGAGCTTAACAAATTCTCTATCTGACCTTAATATGTGTGTTTTTATTTGCTTGTAGTAAGCGACAAAATATTAATACATCACATTTTTTTACCTCAAGAAAAATTATTTTCTAAAACTACGGAGATTCCGTTGCAGTTGGAGGGTGCCTTTAAATTGTTTATTCACGTTCGTGAGTTTCGAGGGATATAGAATCCAAGACTAGAAGGCAGAGAAATAATTAAAGCACCGGCAGAACTCGATGCACTCGGCGTGTTACATTTATTGCCTCGAAATTGTTTATTCACCCTCATGAGGCTCGCGGAAATCAAGAATTAAAATTATGTTAATTTGCTGATTAGGTTTTACCAGATGCGTATTGTAATTAAATGCGGGGATTATAATTTCGTATATTCCCACGATTACTATGCATAACATAATAAAAAAAATTTACTTATTAGGATTAATTAGTTTGGGTGATTCTAAGCTAGCGGTTTCCAACTGTTTTCGACTATGGAACCCTAAAAAATCGAATTTCTTTTAACAAAACCCAGTATATAATATTTTTAAAAAAAATCATTAGCAACTGTTAATTTACTAAAAAAAAGGCTACTTATTATTATAAAAATATTAACAGTGAAGAACGAAATATTTTAAAACTATGAATTTTTTCTTGGTATAGGTCTGCTATACTAAAATTGAATACAAAAAAAAAAGCTGATTTAGTTATAGTTTTTCAAAAAAGAACTTTTATAAACATTGAGAATAATTTCTTAAAGAAAAGTAAATCTTAACTTTTGCATTTAGTTACTTTATTTTGAATTGAAAAGTTCGATGAGAAATACAAATGGAAAATTTTTTCTACGTATATACTTTTCTTTAATACATTGTTGAAAAAAATATTGATTAAAAAGAAAAAAAAATTCAGCTGCATTATTATTACAGCTGAATTTGCATGTTAATTGAAGATATATTGTAATTTGTATATTTGCATGTTATTTTTATTGTTCATTATTATTCATTTGAGCTGCAATAATTTCATAAAAAAACAGTCGAAATAATAAATAAATTACGGATTATTAATTGAATATAAACAATTACTGGTTTGGAAATAATGCAAACTCTCGGAACCCTTGTAATTCTGCCCCGAAGACTTAGGGTTCTGCGTAACACCCTTTCTGGAACCGCTGTTCTAAATATTAGTTTATGACTAATAATTAGTCATAATAGTTTATGACTTATTTATTTAGTAAAATGATTATTTTTGTGCGTATTGCTTAGGTGCAAGAAATACAAGCAGTCATTATTTTGATATTTTCTTTCTGTGGTTGATAAAGCAACCATTTCGCAACAAAAATATTTCTGTTCTTTTTAGTTTGCAGAAAATAAATGTATTTATTATTCAATCACGTAATTTAAAAATGTTAAGCTTTTCATTTGATAAAAAAAAAATACACCCTCAATCACCTTACTTTAAATATTAATTGCTTAACATATATATCAAAATATTTTTGTTATTGTGTGTCTGATTGCGTTTGTGGTACGAAATTGACGTGTGGTTTAAACAACCAGAAAAAATATTCGAAAACATCCCGCGTGACTCAGGTTAAAGGTGAAGGATTCGTGGAATGTCTAAAGAACAACAACAAAAGTTTATTAATGAATTTTCTCATTTCAAGATATTATCCAGTGGCGGCCTTCTCAAGGTTTATAAATGCTCGACAGGCTTGTAGTAATATATTTTTTTCCCGCGCGCCACAGAGACTGCGATGATATTAATTACGCCACTGGCATTGTCACTGAATCTTGATTAGTTAAAAGTTGAGGAAGCGTTTACCTTGAGCCATTTTGATATATTTACTTGAGGGAACTACCATAAAATGAGTTCTAAATTAAATGAATCTTGCAATGAACTTTCGAATGAAATTCTGTAGCAATTAAAGAATTACTAATGAACCAGTGTGTTATTTATGATCATAATATAGTACCAATAATAAATAGTCCGCATCACACAGAAAAAGAATTATACTTCTATGTTAGCCAATTAAACGAACGCGACTTCCTTATTAAGATACTTAGTAATGGTTTTGAATACTTTTTGTTTCGTTTTAATTATTTAAATGAGTTCTGTTAAAACTAGTTAAAACGTTTTAAATTTTTAAGGCTGTATGTATTCTTAATACTTAAAATTTTTTTAAGGTTTTTGAAGCACTTGCAAACTTGAAGTTTAAAATTCTAAAATTAGGTTCAATGGAACTTATTTCAATTTATAAAATGAAATAAAAAGTAGTCAAAAATATTACTTATTAAATGCAATTGTGTTCCTATAATTCTTTTTTTATTAATATGAAGGAAGTAGAATCTTTTCTTTCTATCTGAAATATTAATGAAAGTAATTATGTAAATTTATGTTAATTGCTCTAAAATTAGAAACTATTATAACTGTGTTTTTAGTCAAGTAAATATAAAGAGCTGCTCTTAAGTTCAGACTCATTTAAGTGAGAAAAATATTACTGTATACGTAATTTTATAGCCATTATATACATATATAATTAAAAGCATCTTCAATTTGTATACGATTATTTAAAAAAACGTAGCGTGTACTTCCCTACTGTTATAATTTTTTTTTCTCCAGTGAGTTAACAGTTTTGTAACATTAATTGTTTAATATTCCGAACATATGGTAAAAAAAAATTTAAAAAAAGTTTACATTCCACTAAAATAATAACCTCCATAATTTACGTAATTTTGAAGTTTTAACTAAACTAAGAGGAAGAAATTAAAAAAGACTCTAGCAGATGTTTTTGAAATGATATTAAAAAGATAGTTTTAATAAATGATATGAAAAATATTACTTTTGTAAGCAATAAGTATGAAAAGAATATAGGTTTTATAAATTACATGAAAATATAGTTTTTATGTGTGCACATTTTCGATTTAGAAATAAAATTATTTAAAAAAATTATTCAATCAAACAACGTTAAAAAAAATAAAACCTTACGTACATATTTTAAATATCTAATTAAATTAGCTTGCGAAATCGATTTAAATACCTAAACTTTCATTAGCTTTCAGCGTATTTTACTTGTTTCTAACTATTGAATTGTATTTTTTAACCATTAAAATATAAAATGGAAGCCAAATCAGCCTATATTACTTGCTAAATTTTTTAATCTACATATTTGATATTTGCTCATCAAGAACGCGAAATTGATTCCTATGTCTTCATGTTTTTGCCGCAAAATCGGTAATTAGGCTTCTTTTATTTATTTTTAGTTAAAGATAAACAAGTAATATTTAAAAAAAAATTAAAAGTCAATTGCTACTTAGGTTAACAAAGAAAAATTTTATTTTAGATACTTTTTATTAAATAATTAAAAAATTTTCTCCCACATAAAACTAAAATTGATTCATTTAATTAACGAATTAATATTTGAAAAAACTGTGTTAACATCAAGTGTCATTCACTACCAAGTTTAAAAAAATGTATTTGAACACTTTAGTAGATGAATAAAAAGTATTTTATTAAAGATTGAAAATTTTAACAAGATATAGGAAGAGTGTGAACTAATAGTAAGAATTGAAATAAAAAGTAAATAACAGTCGCCGTAATCTTTTAATGATGACAAAAAAAAAATATATCTAAATATTAAAGTGGGCCACTTGTCTGTTCTTTCTCTAAATATTAAAAGCATTCACATGTATATTTGCCCTTGTGAACGAATGATCCCTGAAAGAAAGGATTTCATTTCCGCGTTCGCGTAGTCTTACGCAGTAGTAAAGCTAGACCATCACATGAGTGACCTTAGTTTAGTAAGGGCGCCTCAAATTAAACTTCTTGGCGCCTAAGAAATTTTAAAGGAAAAAAGAAGGCAAGCACGAGTAGACTGACCCTGGGCTATCTTCATTTGTGACGTATTAAGACAATGTTTTCGAGAAGATTAATTAATTACTAATGGAAAAAGCGAAGGTTTTAACTTGAAATATTAGCATTTTTTTTTTGTTTAAATGCGATTTGATATGAATCGATTTACTAAATTATAACTTTGTTGTGGAAAACCGGGCTTGTTACCTTGGCAACCAACTTCACATTGTATTAGCGATCCCTCATTTTAATTCTTTAATTTCGTATCAAAATTTATTAAACTTAAAAATCTTTAGTTTATTTGTTACGATAATTTTTATCTACTAATACATACAGATCTCTTGTATAATTTTTATCTACTGATACATACAGATCTCTTGTATAATTTTTATCTACTGATACATACAGATCTCCTGTATAATTTTTATCTACTGATACATGTAGATCTCCTGTATATTTTTTATCTACTGATACATGTAGATCTCCTGTATAATTTTTATCTACTGATACATGTAGATCTCCTGTATAATTTTTATCTACTGATACATGTAGATCTCCTGTATAATTTTTATCTACTGATCGATACATGTAGATCTCCTGTATAATTTTTATCTACTGATACATATAGATCTCCTGCATAATTTTTATCTACTGATACATATGTATCTCCTGCATAATTTTTATCTACTGATTTATCTATAGACCCGATTTCCCCTGTATGTAAAGTATGTCAGTTCATAAATTTTGAAAATTCAATTAATTGTCGTTGTATGTATCAGATTTATTTTTGAATCCTTTGTGTTGTAAATTTATACATAGTTGTTATACTGGTCGGAATTATAATTTTTTTTAGCGAACCTGGCATGCAGATGAAGAAACAATTGTTATTTTTTAAGAAAGAAAAACATTATACATAAAACGCTTAAACATAATTTGTAAAATATCATTTTGAATTTTAAATATCTTTTAAGATACTTAAAATTTTACACTAATTAAAATACTAAACTCTACACTAATTTCGCCCAAGCTGACCTTCGCATAAATTAAGAAACACTATTTATTATTACAATCATTAAAAATCTATACTCATAAAATATAACTGCGAATCGTGAAGGAAGAAAATCTACGATACTTGAACTGTCCTTTACGCTACGATAAGAAAATATTTTTCTGCATATTTTCAATTTATTAACTATTTAAATTTTAATGTAAGAATCATACGTTAGACAATTAAAAAAAAAAAAATAATTTATTGCGTGGCAATCAGGACATCAGTTTCTGTGGTCACAGTCAATGAGATTTCATATTAATGACCCACAATCTTTATACCTCCGGACCAAATTTTTTTTGCGGTTTTTGGAAGAAAAAAGTTGCCGATTCAGGGAAATGATTGCCACCGATAAAGAGAAATATTGTTGTTGAATGCGGCTCCCATGAAATGTGTAAAATTCTCGGAAAACATTAAAAGTTACTCATTGAATTTCCCCCAAAAAAAGTTCTCATGTTCTACGTAATGAAAAACAGTAGTGCGTAATGAGTTTACTTGTGGTATAACTCACTATAAGATTAATTCTCGCCATTATTTTATTTTCTGACAATTGTGTCTATTACCGTCGTGCAACAAAACATTTAAAAAAGAATTTCTATTAGTACCTAAAAAATAAGATTCTTACATCGGAATTGTAATAGTAAAAAAAACAAAAAAAAAACTGCATATTAAAATCGAATTAATGGTGATAATGAAAATTATTATACAATTATTGTAGCGCATGTAGAAATACACGCCTATGACCCGATACTAAAATAACTGCAAAATTTTTTTACTAACTCTAATTTTCTTTTTTTTCTAAAAATACGCAATGATCATAATGCGCTTTGTGAATATCGTGTTGACGATTTTTATCGAAATCCTACAGCGTTTGTAAATGCTGGGAGATATCGATCGGCATTACACAGTATTTGAAAACATCGTACAATACCTTTTTGGGATGTCGAACAAAATTGGAATTGGTATCCATTTTAATATCATACGATATTTATCTATGTGGCTCAGGGAATAGAACGTTCGCCTTCCAATGAGGTGTACCGGGTTCGAATCTAATGAAGTGGAGAATCTGCGTAGCAGTCATGCGCTATTAAACTGCTGTTTGTAGNATTCTGATGATTCCTTCATGGTGTTGCATTTTCTACAAACAGCAGTTTAGTTTGTACAATACGTACGTGAACGTACAAAATAGTACACGAAGCTGTTAAATCTTTCTTGTTTTTTTCAATCATGTTTCAGGTAAATTAATTTTTATTTTTCTTTCCTTCTAGCTGAGCCCAAGGAGTGTTGCAAAGACGAAGGTTGTTGTCAGAATGGCAAGGGTCCATGCCACGACGACAAGGCATCAGGTGATTGCTGCAAGCAAACAAAACCCTGCGGTTGCAAAAGCGGCGAAGATTGCAAGTGTACTGACGGGAAGTGTGGTTGTTAGCATTTAACCTCGTCTGTTTTATCACTTGTATTTGTCGGCACTTCTTCGTAATTCACTGTCCAGTTCTTTTCTTGCAGATTTATTCTATGTATAAGAGTTCCTTACGCTTCATGAAAAAATTTCTGTTATAGTGTCAGAATAGAATGTCAAATCAATTCATGTTTTAGAAACACACGCTTATCCACTCAAAGTAACTGTTCATTTAAAAAAAAAAATAAAGTATATGTCTTAACTGACGTCTTGGTGTTTATTATTTTTTAATGTGCTTTTAACAAATAAAATTTTTTATGATAATTCACTGGTGTTAGAAATTAAGAGGATTTGCAGACTTGGCCGATTATCTCTAGAACTACATCGGCCGATTTTAATGAAAAATTTGATTTGTACATACATTGATACAATGCAAAGCAAATAATCATTCAACAATCGTAATACACTCGCCTGATCGTGCATAACCAGGGGTCTGTTTAGAAGAAATTTGGTTCCGTTCACAAAATATCTTCATAAAAACGGACCCTTCACAAAATATTTTTACTTAAAAACGGACCCTTCACAAAATTATTTTTCTTTTAATCGGACCCTTCACAAATTTGTTTATCTTCATTATTATTTTGTTAATCGAATAAACCCTTTCCAGGGCAGAAAACAAGAAAGATGGATGTAAACGAATTAAGTTTTGTCTTCGGCAGACGATTCTTCCATTATTCGTCCGAAATGAATATTCTGCGTTCAGCAGTATAGGCTAAATACCAAATATTTATATGTTGCATCGCTAATTTAGTAGCTGAAATTGCTGTTTATTTTTTAAAATTTAATTTTTTTAATTATAATTTTATAGTGTTGAGCATAATCTTGTATGTCTTTACAATTTAAAAACTCCTTGAAATTTTTTTTTGTTGCAATAACGAACCCTATTTGCACGAATTTACAAAAGCGGACACTGGTTGAAAGAAGGCGACTTAAGAGTTTATTTTATCTTCACACATTACGAGTAATTTTTTCACAATTTTACAAAAAAAAAGGGCCTTTCACAAAATGTCTGAACAGACCCCCTGATAACACTCCTTGGAGTAGGAAAGTATGTAATTACCACAGGAAATGATAAATTGTCTTTATTTCAGTATTATATCACGCTTTAAGGCCTGTATATCTGTAAGCGGGGACCATGTATTAACCCTTTTTTATTCTGCAATCGCTGTTTTATACCTTCCTACTCCAACGAGTGTTATGCACTATCATGCATTTGTATTACAATTGTAGAAGGGTTACCTGTTTTGTATTGTACCAATGTATGTACATATCAAATTCCATTAAAATCGGTCCAGTTGTTCTAGAGATAATCGACCAAGTCTGCAAATTCTCTTAAATTCTTACATCAGTGTACTATAAATTTAATAATCGTAAATGGGTTGTTTCATTTTTCAGATGTAGCGATATCATTATTTCACAACTGATTCGAATCAGTAATTCTGATCTGAATTAAATAACTTATTTTTCGATCAATGATTAACTTAAGACTTTTCTTTCGATTTAGAAATGCTTCTGGTTTATAGAATTTTATTTTACACACAAAGAATACAATTAAATCAACAAAACAGAAACTTGATCTATTTGCTCTACCTCAAATCAGTGTTCTTTGATTTAAATCAACTGATTTTAAAAAAAATAATAAATTTTTTCTAAAGAGAAATCAAGGAAAAAGTTTACAAAGCATTTTAATATTTATTTTTTATTGATTTAAACATTTTTAAATTTGGTTATAAATATATTGTTATGTAAATAAGTTTCAATTAGCAAAAATACATTAGTATTTGCAGTGTGTACTACAATTACACCACTGACACTTCAAAAATAAGTATTATTATTTTGGATTCTTAATAAGGATAATAATGAACAAAGTGAAAGTTAATTGCAGTTTCTTCAAAACCATATTTTAATATATAAAATGTATTTCTGACTCTTAAAAAAATTACTCTGTATGACATAAAAAAAATCTAAATTGGCGAGTTAAATAATTCTACTTATTTTGCCAACCTGTCGTTAAGATATGAAAGGCATCACTAATTTGTCATTTCAACATCTTGGTTTTTTGCAGATATTATATGTAACTGAAACAATTTTTAAAACAGTAATGTAATATTTTAACTATAATTATAAATTTATACTTATTGTAATATAAAATGTCTCAAGGTATCTTTAAAAAATATTTTAATAAAACAAAAAATCTGATTTAAATGAAATAAATTGGATTTTATTAAATATAAAAATAAAATATATCGACTTTTGCCGCAAAATGGTAATGAATGTTTTGTTAGAGATATTATACATGTAATACAATCGATAGACATGAGTAATTAAAGATTATTTCCTTTTTAAAAAAAATTCTTAGGACGTCAAGGATTTGTAGAATTCTGATAAGTCAAATTTTTTTTTCTATATTCTAAAGAACACAAATTTAAGTTAGTGCAAGATTCAAAATGTATTAAATTCACTTACCCAAACTTTTTAGTATTTAATATAAGTCAGCAATTCAAGTCTTCAAGAGCATCACTTACAAAAAAGTTAGATTTTCAACAGTTGATTTTTTTTCCAGTAAAGACATTGACCCAATATTTGGAAATTCATAAATCTTTGGTAGGTAGAAGCGAAGGAAGAACAAGACTTGATAAGTTCTGTTGATTTTGTAATCAAATAAATTAAGTTTTGATGACTCGGAAAATAGCTGGATCTGAGAAGTCCAGATTTACAAATTGCTCGTGGAAATTTAAAAATAAAAAGTTTAGCGAAGCAGCTACCTTTGCCTAAAAAAAGCATTAAAAAAAATCGGACTAACTTGGTTCTTAAACAAGCCACTATCCATTATTTGAATTTTAAGCAGAACAAATAATAGACAAAACGATTCAGAATCGCACGAGCTGCATAATATTTTAGTTTATTTATAAACATACACAGACAGGTTTGTATGTTTTGTGCAAAAAACGACTTATAAACCCGAGACAAATGCATAGAAGAACAGATAGCACGAAAGAAATCCATAGAGGTATTCGAACCCGCTACCTCCATGCCTTAGGTAGGTAGGTACGTCGCACTAGCACTGCACAATGGGCTACTGGCGACGGTCTGAGAAACATCCCTGAGGATCCACAATTTTGATCCATGCCATCACAATTTTGATCCTCTGAAGAGGGGGTGGCATCCCCGCTTCGGTAGCCCGACGACCTGCACGCGAAGTCAAGCACTTTACAGTGGAACAGTTTAACAAGGACCAATACCGCAAACTAATCTCAGTGGTCACATACCCGCACACTGAGCGCAGCCCGTGATGCTTGACTACGGTGGCCTGCTGGGAACCGTGTCTTAAAAATATGTGAGTGAAAGAAGAGACGAGAGCATTTTCTTACGACTTAAATTACTGATATATTAGAAATATGGCCCTAACTATTGCTTATTGAAGTGGTAAAAACTTAATTATTTATTATTATAACACATAATGTCGGTTAAGGTAAGGAAGAGCACATGTGCAACCCTGATTAAGTACTATAATAATTGAATTTAATATACATTTGGGATGTACAGTCTTAAATTTAGCAGTCTTGTGTACTCTGTTACGTTCTGTTTAATCTCGTATCTTAAATCTCCGTTGACTTTCGTTCGCTGACCCTCCATTGTCCAAACTTATTCTGTTTTCAATTATTATTAATACGGTCTTCAAAACATTTGAATAACACCCAGAGTTAAATAAGGAACTATATTACTTCAGAGCCGGATTAACCTATAGGCACACTAGGCACGTGCCTAGTGTGCCTATAGGTACAATAGACAAACTAGGGCCTACGAAATTCAGGGGCCTACAAAAAACTTGGGAGAAAAAAATTTGTTGACAAAAATAATTTAGCTTTAAAAACAACAAGTGTATTTTGCACAAAATTATGAAGATACAAATAAAAATATAATATTTTTCGGTAATAAATTATTTTGCAGAATCTTATGATCTAATATATTACTTTTTCGCGATTTTTGGATTCAACGAAATCTTGTATTAGCTGTCGAATTCCAAAACTACGCAAAATGTCGTATTCAATAGACATAAGTGCGAGCGATGCCAAACGATCATTGTTGAACGCAAATAATTTTTTATCAATTTTAATCTGGAGAAAGATCTTTCTCCTTCTGCATTTGATCCAAGAATCGACAAATATATACTTAATGCAATGTGAACGATAGGAAAAGTATTCACAAGTTTATCTTTAACATTGTTGTCGATCGAACTAATCACAATGGTATTATCGATATCAACTGCAATATCGGTAGTATGTCGGTATTGCAGATAAAGTTCGATAAACAAATTTGTAAATTAAAATCCATATTAATAAAAATGTAAAAAAAAATATGCAAGAAAATTTTAGCATATATTTTGAAAAGAGGGGAGGAGTGGGGGAAGGAGGGGAGGGCCCAAAAACAGCTATGCCTAGGGCCCACGAAAGGTATAATCCGGCTCTGCGCCTAGGGCCTACGAAAGGTATAATCCGGCTCTGGGTAGGGTGCGTAGCCAAATCTTTCAACAAAAAATAAGCACCTCATAATTACTTTTCAAGCACTATATACATTAATAAAATGCAAACTAATTTTTCAAAGACTTCACGTGATCATGATAAAACAACTTGTTTCTGACGATTCTGAGAGATTTTTCGATTCGATTTCAGCGGGTGGAAAAATGAAGCCTGAAATTGAGAATAACTTGCAAAATGCACCAGAGTTGCACATGAGAGAGTGCTAGAATCTCACCGAACTCAGTAGACGCACATGCGGACTCGAAAGTATTTCATCAAACATGTAAAATGATTGGGCGCTATGGACCGACGGTAGGCCGAAATGAATTGTGAAAACGTTGAATGTGAAAAGCGCGCTTTTGCATAATAAAATCGAAAATCGACATGGTAAAGAAAAAATCTCATTTTCGAAAAACGAAAATTAAGCACTTTTTAAAAACACCTAATGAAAAAAGCACCTTTAAGGGCTTTTAAAAAACGAAAATCGGAAACAAGCACCTTTAAGTACTTACTAAAAACGCTACGCACCATGCTCGGTATGTCGTTGTGTGATTCCCAGTGGTAGCTCTAAGCCTAAACAGTCTCAGATAGATGAGTACCAACTTAAAGAAGTAAAGGCGGCCGGGGTGCAACCCTAACCACATTGTCACTTCCAATTGTATTACTAGAAAGGGCGATGAGTACTTTAGATTATAAGGCGCGTTTTCGCGGCAAAGAATATAGAGGCTCGCGGAGCACTGTGAAGTAGACATCTCGCACACGCGCGAAATCGTATAGAAAAAATAGAAGGCAAATTTCTCCCAATACTTGATCCAGGAGTTCCCTTGTCTTCTGGATATGGTTCAAAATTACAAGTTCACGGAGTTGAACATTAGTAGACGTAAATCAAAAAAATGAGTCAGTTGTTTAACGATGGTTATAAAATAAGACAAGCAATTCTTAACTAAAAGTCAGCTTAATTTAAGCTTATCTAAATAATAAATTGATTTGCCAGACTTTAAAATGTTCCCAATTTCTGGACATTTGTCCAACACAACTGTAGCTACATCAAATTTTGTTACTGCAAGCATAAAATGATCAGACGGCTTTGAGCTAGATGACACTTTTTCATATAAGTCTTGAATTTCTTCAGACACTGCATTAATGTCTGTAATCCAGTCGATGCATATTCCTGTCTACATAACGGTAGTTGAACAGAAGACCCAATTTTGGGTTTACGCCTATTAATAACAAGTTTATCCCCGTCCCGCCCCCATGAGGGGTCATCTGGGGACACTCCGAAAGTTTGAGGTGAGCGCAACATTTCAATTACATAAGCAAACATATTCAAAATTTTTAAATTAGAGTTTTAACAAATAGGTAGAATATTAAAAATGAAAACCAGAAAACAGTGCTACTTAGAAATAAACTAAATGAAAACAAACATTACAAAGAAAATAAACAGTAACAATAAGAAGAGATATTGATGTCGCATCTTCAGTAGGGGTGCAAAGTTAATAAAAGGAAACAAATTCACATGGTAAAATATGGGATGTTTGTAACCCAGAATATAATTACAGCTGGTACAACAGTACTAAAGGTATCAAATTCCAGGATTTTTTTTTAAACAAAAAGACATATATACATACTCTAGGAACACAAGTGATTAAAATTTTCAAAATGAGGAATCACATAGGGGCAGAGATTGACAAAATCATGAAATTAAAGCGCAAGAAACATTTTAAGAGAAAATTCAAGTAAAAATCAAACCATAACAGGTAAATCAATAAGCCGTGTTTTATCTTTCTTAACAATAGGCAGCAAGAGACCATCAGGATTCAGGGAGG
The DNA here is from genome assembly GCF_043381705.1 of Parasteatoda tepidariorum. Lineage (NCBI taxonomy): Eukaryota > Metazoa > Arthropoda > Arachnida > Araneae > Theridiidae > Parasteatoda > Parasteatoda tepidariorum. Next base: position 8,569,034 of record NC_092207.1, on the reverse strand, counting down.
TGCCTTGTTACTAAACAATTTTGTTATTGTTTCCTCAATTCCCTTTTTTATTTTAGGGTTTGACCAATGCTGCAGTATAAACTCATAGGTTGTTTTTGAATGAAAAAAATTCTCTCTAATGTGCTTATAATTTTTACAATGGATTAATATATGTTCCCAATCCTCAACAAGCTGACATTTACGGCACAGCTGAGCTCTTCCAAAAAACCTGGCCTGGTGTTGTTTATTGATGGTTGATGTAGCCTTTTAATTTTGGACCCAATCCGGAAGACACAGAAACTTCTGGATCAAGTATTGGGAGAAATTGACTTTTTGATGGAACTAACCCGCTTTTGCGTTACATGGAGAGGAAAACCACCCACCATTAGCCTGACGGTTAGCCAGATTTTTTTTTCTAATTTAAGACTGGGTCTGATTTTGGGCACTAAAGCAGTAATTCTTCTCCATTAAAATTTCTCTATCAAGCATCAGAAATGCCTCCTCATCAATTTTGTGAACTAAAACACCAAGTGAAAATCCTTGAAAATTTTCTATACAAAAACTCAACATCAAGATATTAATTTAGATACAAAAATATTACACAAATAGTTAAACAAATTACATGTTCAACATAATTTTTTGAATTAAGATTTAAATTTTAAATCACCCTTTAATGAAGAATATCTCAGCTTTACAGCCAACTAAGTCAAGAAAAAACTGAAACTTATTAGTTATCACACGAATCTATTACAAAAATAAAAATTATGTAAATGGCATAGAGATTATTTATAGTTAATAACAATAAGATTTTTTTAAAAAAAAAATAATGTATAATATTTAAAAACAAAAAGTTATTGGATGTGTTATACTTAAAATTTATGCTTAAAAACATTTATAAGATAAAGATTATTGTTGACACTGATAACTAAATAGAAGAAATGAAAGAACTGTTGATAACTAAATAAAAGAACTGTTGATAACTAAATAAAAGAACTGTTGATAACTAAATAAAAGAAACCTAAATGAGATTATAAATGTATACAGGGCATCTGTTACATTTTAGATTTTCAAATTCATGACCGATTCCAAGAATTTCTCATGACTTAACGAAGTTACTATTTTCTCCGAGAAAAACACAACAATAAATTTAAAAAAGCATTATAACAACATTTAATTGAAATGATAGGTATAACCAAAACTGTTATATACTTGCATCTTCATATTTATAGATTTCAAATTTAAAAAACAGAGTAAAGAAAGAGTAGAAGCAATAAAATAGCTGAAAAAAATAAAAAAGCAAATAAAAATAATTTTCTTTTTTTCTGCAGAATTATATCTTAAAGATATTTTTTTCATTCGCCGGAAAGGAAAGAAATACTCGTGATTTTTCTGTTCTCATTGTGGAATAAAAAAAATTCGGCAATGACTGGCTTGCTTCAGCTAGAATTTGTAATTGATAAAAAAATAAATAATAACAAAAATTCTGAAATAACAATTGTTTAAAAGATAATTCGCTCCAGAAATGATATTTCTTCTTTCATTTTTTGTAACAAAACCATAATTTTTAAAGAACATGATAAAACATTTTATATTTTAATAAAATATGACCGTGGATTTTGTTACAAATTCAGATATTCCGAACACCATTAAATAATAATTCCATTTTAAAAATTAGATTTTTATGCAACCTAAATCCATGACTTTCCATGATTTTTTTTTTAAAAATAGTTAAAATCTTGACATTCAAATTTTGTTCAATACCGAAATCTATGACTTTCCATGATTTCTAATGACTTTTCAGGTGCATAGATATGCTGTGTATATTAGTGAATGGCCTCTAAAACTGCATTGTATGTAACCGTATCTTTCAACGGTTATAGTCATTAAGACCCAAAAATGGAAAATTTAATATATATATATATATTTAATAGAAAATATTTTAGAATAGGAAAGTAAGATCCAATATTCTTTTTAAAAAAATTAATTAATAATGTCAGATATATGCCAATAATAGATAACTAATAAAAAGTTTCTAATAAAAGTTTCAATGATTTATAAATTAAACTACAATGAGAAGTAAATTATGAGAAGTTGCTTTCTATAATGGTCCTTAAATTCATAATCTTTAACAATTTTATAATTATTAAATTGTTGACTACATTTGTTTAAAAATCACATGATAAAGAGACTAACTAAGCGATTCGAAATGACAAATCTGAACAAAGTAAACCATGAACCATGTCAAAAAGTTTTTTTATTCTTTAGTGTAATGTCCTATTTATTTTATTTTTGCCAAAGCCTGACTAGTATAAAATAATTTACCCTATTTAGCAATTGTAACTATTTCAGTGGATTTTCTCCTATTTCCTATTAATAAAATAATTATATCCCACAGATCATTAAGACAGAGTTTCCGGTAGAACACCAAAATTAACCCATTCTCGACCAAGCATAAAAACTTTATAATTTTTTTATTATTTTTATTGAAATATTTTTAAATTGCATTTCTTAGGATGTGAAAAAAGTTGGAACAAAAAGAGGATTTAAAAAAAAAAGAAGAAATACTCGCCCATTTCCCTGCAGTTCAAATACCATCAATCACGGCAGTACATTTCAGTAAAGAGTTGGAATATACTTGTATGGGGAAAAAGCAAGACTTTCTGAAACCATGGTAACAGAGAGGGGAAATTGCACAACCTTGAGTTGCATTGAATTGCACAACTTACAAAGAGTCATAATCTATGAGTACAAAATCAAAACGGCAAAGCAGTTTCTGAATGCTTTCTTGTCTGCTGGAAATCAATGATCATCTAAAGTTATTAGTTCTAATGCTAGTATATTGATCATTCATTCAAAGTTGTATTAGGTAATAAAAGACGTTTCTTACTAAAAAAATTATGATAGCAAGTTTAAATAATTTTAAAATAAATTTATTAATTATTGTAATCAATAATAACAATTGCTGATAACATCAACAGTTTATTCAACATAATTTAATAGAAGCTTCACAAATAAATTAAGAACATATAGGAGCAAATAATATAAGTAATAGAAGCAAAAATACTCTGGACAAAACAAAGAAAAGAGTCTAATTGAATACCTAATTAAAAGAAACTTTTTACATTGTATAAAAATATATCGCATTCAATTAACACGTTTTGGTTTAAAATTATACAGGATTTTATAATAATTGCCAATTATAACAATTTCCAAAATAATTATTAATTTATAACAATTTCCAAAAATCAAATTCTATCATTTATGGCTGTTCTTTGAAGACTCCGTCATCATATGATGTAAAACATTTTAGCAAATAATATGCTATTTTTTATAAGTGGTGAGTTTGAAAGAGTTATTCTTGGCTGTTAGGCAAAATTTCGATCATGTTCAGCGAAAGGTCTCAATGCTAATCATGAAAATGGTGCAAAATAATAACATGAAGAAAATGTCAGAGCTTTATAAAAAGAAAAAGAACTAACACAGCATTGTTTCAGATCATAAGTATGTGCGAAAATTAAAACATTTTCATCAGGGTTGAGGTTTTTGACGTCCTAAACTGGTTTTGGACAGGGTATTTGGGTTTTACTATCTTAAACTCTCCTCTGTCCTAAACTGACTAAAACTGTCATATACTGTCTTAAAGTGTCCAAAACATTAAACATTGGTAAAAGGTAAAAATTCTATATGTGTAACCATTGTACACACAATAATTACATATATTAATAAATATTTGATACTTTTTATACAATTTGTTTTAACTTATTAAAGGAAAATAATATATAATAGGAAAAGACTTGTAACTTTTGAAGCTCCACAATTCATTGAACAACAAAAGTGAATACCTTATCCCTTAAATATGCTTTTAATACTTATAAATTATGTTTTTGCATAAGGATTAATAATGCAATGTTAAAAAAATAATTAAGTTTTTTTAAATAAAACGAAAACTTGTCTTCATTTTGTTTCTTGTTCAAAAATTAAATTTTTTCCCGTCAATTTTTTTTACTGTAACATAATTTGAGTGAATAGGTCTTGGACAGTTTAAGACAGTTTTGGACAAAGGGAACAGGACGGTTTAAACCATGGTAATACATTCTGTCCTAAACCATGCCAACTCTATTTTTCATTGATTTTAACAATTTTCTTCAATCTTATTAAATTGGAAATTTTTTAAAAAGTTTAATATTTTTTCAAATATTTGAGCAATTAGGTCTTTTTTTAAAGTACAGAAAATAGTTATTTTAAAGAAGTTAGAGCATGAAATTAAAACCTTGCATAGATTTAAGTTACTTCAAGCTGAGAATTTTTTTATTTTCCTCAGTGAAAGAACTTGACGAAGGACACCTTCAATGTTCTTTCATCCATTCAAATAAAGTTCTTCAATTTCTTATAGTTCTTTCATTCGGCAAGTACATTATTGTTTGGAACAGTTGTATCTTCAGGGACTACAATACAATCTGGACTATCTACATCGTCAGCATCGAGAGCACAGAGCAAATTATCATTTTCAAAAGTTGGGAAAAAGTACCTGAAAGGAAAATAGTTCTTATAGGTTAATAGACTCGTTAACATTTTTGATGATCTTTAATTGAACTAGAATTAAGTTAGTTCAATTTAATTCATTAAAAAAGTTATATGGCAACTCTTTATTTACTGAAGGAGCAGGTGAGGTAAAAAGCTCATAAGATAATCATTGACTTATAACTAATATTACATATTCTATGTTCAGTGTTGTCAGTTTAAGTTTGAAAAGGGGCAGTAATTAATTTCTTGTACTGATTTAATAAATGAGAAAATGTTAATTTCATAAACATTTAATAAGTTTCAAAATGGCCTGCACCGTATGTAATGCAATTCTGCAAAAGTTTCTAGAGCAACTTTTAGAGTTTTATTTATCTGTAAAACAGGGTGCGTAGCCAGATTTTTCAACAAAAAATACATACTTTTTAAGCCCTCAAAAGATTTTTTTAATCACTTTCCAAAAACCCAAAAAAAAAATCATAATTAGGATCTGTGCAGTAATAATTTTTTTTTCCTATCGTTTGAAGTTCTTAATTTATAAACATAAAATTGATAAAATTTAGAAACATTTTCAAAAACTTCACATAATCATGATAAAATAACAAGTTTTTGCTAAATATTGCAAAGAAAATTGTGAAAATCATGCATTTATTTGTAATTTAGAACAACAATCGATACGGTAAAGAAAAAATCTCATATTAAAAGATATAAAATTAAGCACTTTTTACCAACCCCGAATAAAAATAGCACCTTTAAAGCCTGTTAAAAAACGCAAATCATAAATAAGCACCTTTAAGCACTTTTTAAAAATGCTACGCACCATGTAAAAGATTCAAAAAATTTTGCCGAAGCACTCTTTCATAATTCTCTTCAATTCTGGCCTAGGGCTTTTCTTAATGACTTTGACATCCTTAAATTTCATTTCTTTACTTTAGCAAGTTTTTTGGTTTCAGAGGTCGTGGAAAACAAACAGTCACCGTAATCTTAGACCAAATCTCTTGCAGACTTTTTATAACTTAACAATATTGCTATAGGGATATGGTTAAAGGATGTTGAAGTCACGAAGAATAAACCCAATGTCAGAATTAAAGAACAATACAAAAAAGAATTTAACTGCTGCTTTAGAATGTTTATGATTGATAACAGAAGTACATTACTTTAAAAACATCAAACAATTTATACAATACTTTCAGAATTCATTGTATCTGTCCTGGAAAGTAATGGCCTCACTTAGTATATTTGATGCCTCCAATGGCCTAACTAGTTTTCTGATCACTTTGTGGTGCAATCAACATACTAGGTTCAAGTACGAAAGTTATTGACCTGAGGAACCAGTAAACTACTATGTATCTTCAATGTATTCTTTGTAATCTTATTCCCGAAGTATAATGAACTGAATTCCAAGTGAATGAAATGTATAGATACCATCGTAAAATTTTGTTCTTTCACTCTTTTTGCACTTTGCTTTTACGTCTATTATTTTGTCCTAAGTGTTTGATTATCATCCTGGATGTTTTTAATTCAATTGTTAAGATGTTATTAAAGTTATGTTTAAATTTCGCATTTCTCCATTTCTATCTTTGACGATTGACTTATCTAAAATGCAGGATTTAATGCACGCAACCCAACCCAACTTGCCAAACATAATTGGTGACCAGGACGCGATGGGAAAATGCCTACATTGACAAAAACTCTCACTTTGATTTGAGCGCGCTTAAGATGGGTGGACCACATTGAACAGTTCACTTGCTATTTGTGACTGTGACATTATTCACATCCTTATGCTGTTGCTACTCTTCACATACAATGTTGGCTTGTATACACTATCACACACAATGTCTGCTAATAGCAACATAGGAGTGACCATGACCGTAAACTTAATACAGGTCTCACAATCAGGACTCAAAAGTATGTTGATCTTAATACAGCTCTCCCAGCTTCTCACAAAACAGCAATGAATCAACTAGTTGTATCCCGTTTATCGAATTCTATCACAGATAAAATTCTGGTGGGGGAGTACTGACGTGCGTCTACTGCTACAAAAATACAATTCCAATTCACTAGTGTATAAGACATGTTAACTCGATTCTATGGTGGGGCACTCCTTCATAGATGAAGGTTGACATTGTCTATACAACTCCACAACTTATAAGAAAGTATAGGCAGGCGAAAATCGAAGGTTGCAGAAAAGTCAGGTCTCTTTCCTCTCTCGATGTTGTATATTTATTCATTTGATTTCGTATTAGTTAGTATAACTAAAATTTCAAGATAAATCTAATATAATGAAAATGGATCAAAACACTGATTAATTGGATGAATTAAAATAATAGGATTAATCAGTCTGCAGCCATCTTGAATATGAGCACAAAAATAAAAAATAGCACCAGAAATTTTAAATAAAATTATTACGAAAGTTTTGAATGATTAATGATTGCCAAAAAAAAAATCAATCTGCTGGTCTTGTATTTTTTTAATTTAGGAAAAGTAGCTTGGAATGATACTTGTTACTTTTTATAATATAATTTCACAATCGGATATGAAAAAACCCAGAAGGCAATTGTCCCAAAGTATAATGTAATTGTTCTTAGAGTTTTAGGAAGGGCTTTGTTTAAAAATCTCCGTTTAATATAGATTTCTGAAAAAGGAACAACACATTTTACAACAGCTGACAGATGCTGTGTTAAAATATTCAACTATTTTATTTGACAGTTCAAAAAATTATGAAAATGAGCTATTTAGCTGCACTTACATTGGCTGATCCCAATTTGATGGATTAGGAAAATTCGCTATGTGTCCTGTTTCCATCATGTGCTCTAACAAATCTTCAGGCACAATAAACTTTGAATCACAAAATGTACATTCCTTTTCATACACCTAAGAGGGAAAATTATTATTATGCAATAAGAAAAATGCATATTATAAAATGAATTAACACATGTATACTACTAAATGTAGAAAGATAGCATTTTTGTACATATAATAAAAAAACTTAATATACTATATCAATTGATTACGTTAAATACAAATATAACTGTTGAGTTATATTTGCATATTATGAAATCAAATTTTGGCAACTAATATCACTTTCTATTAAACTATACTTGCAGTTTTAATTTATCTGCTATTTTCGAAATTCCTCACATTTTTATTTGGAAAAAAAATGTGACGTAAAATAGGTCAAATTTATGCAATAAAACAAAAGAACAATTATCTATATCTAAATAAGTAAACAAAATAATTCGTGACTTACAGTTAGAGATGTTTAACCCTGTTTAGAAGCTTAACCCTTTAACAATTGGTTAATTTTCAAGAAAACGGTCATAAAAGTGCCTATTTTTTTTTATCCTTGAAAAATACATAAAAATATGTGTATGAACAATATATATATTCCTTTTTAATTTGTTTTTAGCTAAAAATTTTAAAAAAATTACATTTTTCCAGCAAGCAAGGAAAATTTAAAAAATATGTGTTTTAAACATTAAAAGAGAATTTTATTAAACTTACATATAATATAAAGATTAGTGATTTTTTCTCGAGTGATAAATTTCAAAGCATGAGATACCAAGGGAGCTGGCAGAATAATATAAAAGGGGGTGTAACCCTCTAACAAACTCCCCCCACCCCTAAAATTTTTTTTTTAAATATTCTGTTATTACATATACTTTCATCTGTTAATTTTTTTCAAGATACACTTCTTCATTGTTAACAAGATATTTAAAAAAAAAGTATGAATTTCTTGTACTAGCAAATTTTGCCACGAGAAACTGTATTGATGGCGCTGGCATAGCTACTGACTTTGAAACACAAATAACTACAAACAGTAGTTTCGTATACTAGCGTGTTTGTGCATGCTTAACATTTGTATTTATTGTGCTGATGAAGTTTTACAGTTGTGAGAAGTCAGTTTGTGTCATACACCTTTGTTAAACTAAATAACTAATAGAAAATATAATATTATTTATATTTTATTAAATGAAAATTAAAAATATAGCTTAGATATCTGCCAAGTTTGTGCGCGCTCAGTGTGCATAAGAAAAGAATCAAAGATGACTCAGAATTCATTGAAAAAGTTATAAACAGACTTGGACAGAAAACAAGACGATTACAATTCTTGTTTGATTAAACAATTTTTTAATTGTTATGTATCAATAATTACTTAATTCTTTGTTTTTGAATGAAAATGTTTTTAATGAAAAAATTTCATAACAAATTTGTTTTTCATCATCATCAGTAGCTCGACAGTCCTGGGTGGACCCTGGCTTTCTCAAGAAGACTGCACCAGTCCTTTCTTCTGTGTGCCACGGCTTTCCAGTCTCTGACCTTGATTATGGTAAAGTCCCTTTGGAGGCAATCCGCCCATCTCAGTCGGGGTCTGCCTCTCTTTCTAACTCCAGTTGGCCTTGCCAAAAAGATTCTTTTAGTTGTTCTGTCATCGTTCATTCTTACAATGTGTCCGGCCCATTTCATGCGCTGGACCTTATGGTACTTCAGAATGTCCGGTTCTCTGAATATCCTGTAAAGTTCAGAGTTAGTTCTCCCTCTCCACACTCCCTTGTCACACACACCACCAAAAATGGATCGGAGTATCTTCCTCTCGAAAGCAGCGATGGTCCTCTCATCAGCTTGGGACAAGGTCCAGGCTTCAGATGCGTAAGTGAGAACTGATCTTATTAGGCTTTTATATATTAGCAACTTGGTGTCTCGTGTTGTCAGATTTAAGGAATTTTCTTATGCCATAAAATCACTTGTTGGCTGCAGTTACTCTCTTCCTTACTTCTGTGGAAATTGAGTTTTCGGAGTTGAGAATTCGTTTTTCTGTATCTATTTAATTGTTTTAAAAAAAAAGCCAGGGAGTACAAGTGCACCCTCTTGCTCCCCGCTGCCGGCGCCCTTGTGTTACATGTTGGAAAATGTAAACAAATAGATGGGCAGTATTTTCCTCTTGGCTGTGTCACTTCCTGTGGGAAGTTGGGTCACTTCGTAGGGGAAGTTGGGTCACTTCCTGTTATCTCAGCTAGAAGGAAGTGGGTGTTTCTGTTTTTAGTCAGTTATATCTTTGCTTTGGATAGAAGATGTTTCTTCTCTTCTGTTATGTTTAGAGAGAGCTATGTGATGTTAAAGAGTTATGTTTAGTTTAATTGAATGTAGTTTTTCTTACTTTATATTTAAAGATTTATATTCAATAAATATAGTTGCACAGTTTTCCATGAAGTGAATTCTTGATTAGTAATAGATGTCTTCAATATCTTATACTTAGTAAGCTGGCCCCTATTTTTCAGAGGCCAACAACACAATCTGGACAGAAGTACGGAGTTTCCTTCCTACATCTCTTATTGTGTTCGTCTCTTCTGGAACAACAAACTTTGCATTCCCTTAATGGTTGTCAACAATTATCTTAAAAATATCCTGGTACTGTCATCTGGTGTGCAAAATGAAAAATAAAATGCTTTCTGGGCTAAAGAAATGAATTAGTTTTATTCTTATTGGCGCGTTACTGCTGAACACTCCAGTCTGGAAATATCACGGGAGAGAGAAATAGATTGCGAAACCTCACCCCGTCATTTTCACGGGAGCGAGAAGGACTTGCATTATTCTAATTCTTGTATTTTCTCAATAAAATCAGAAATGTAATGAACAATTATTTCAATGATATTATTCAAACATTTTTCACTGTTATTTAATACTTAATTTTGTAAGATCCATTATGGATCAAATTTAAATTTTCTATAATGAATTTTCTAAAAATTCTTTCCATGACTGTGTGTATTTTATCAGTTTATAAATATTTAGAGTATCATTTTTACATGGGGTATATAATGAACCCTACTATAGTGATCCCTGTGTTAAAAAAAATTATGTCATCTGCATATCCTATTTTAGTATTTAGAATTATAAACAAAAATATGACTACTATAAAATACTAAGGCCTACTCTAAATAACACATGAAAAAAAGCTTCTGCTATTAATTCTCAAATTTCTTCACCATACACTTACCATCAGTAGCTAAAAAAATGTGTATAGATAGTTTGATAGATTTAAGAGAAAATTCTCACTCAAATTCAAAATTAAAACAAAAAAAAGCAATATTCCATTACACCCCCTTTTTAGCCAAGAAGCTCATATTAAATTACTTTTATTCAATTACATTTTTTATTTATAACTGTTGTTGAACAGCCCACCCAAATTCAAGTTTACGACTATCAATGTTCAACTTCATAGCCTTGTAACTTTAAACACAATCCAGAAGACAAGGAAACTCCTGGATCTGTGCCTCCAAAGATATTCATTTCTTATGGGAACTTAAAGGACTTTGTGACCCTGACAGATTTAACATGCACCAGTTATCATTTAATAATAGATTCTTCAGCCGGCTGGATTCAAAGTCAGTTTTCCCAACCACAAGACCAATGAGGCTATCCTTGCCCTCAATTACATTATTTATTTTCTCAATTAATTTACTTATTAACAGCCGAACCAATTTTAAGTTTACAGCTACCAATGTTCAACTCTGTGGCCTTGTAATTTTGAACCTTATCCAGAAGACAAGAGAACATGATAAAATACTACTATCGAATTTGAAGCTTAGCTAACATGGGAAACACTAACACAAAAATGTGAATGTAGTTGCAAAAGTATTTTATTATAATAAAAAATAATAATTATAATGAATATTTTTACGTATATATAGAAATTTTAAAAAAAATTAATTAGTTTTTAAAAAAAAAAGTTAAGTTTAACATTAAAAAAAAGTTTATTGATTTAAGAAAATTCTGAAATATTTTGGATGCATTTAATAATTTAATTAAGTTTTAAATTCAAGAAAATTAAAAAAAAAAGTTGAGCTTACCTTTTTGCGAATGTAGTTGATTAATTTAATTTGTTTATAGAAATCTAATTGATAGGCTTGCTTGAGAAATCTAAAATCAAATCTGTGTTCATCCTAAAATAAAACAAAATAATTTGCTATTTTATTCCTTTTTTTAAAAAAACAAATCACTAAGATAACTTCAAAATTCTAATGAACAATGTTCTCTTTTGAACATTTCAAATATTACATACACCTTGCTTAAAAACTTCTTCGCTTCATTAACATACAAACCGGAAATTAACAATCGACATGTTTCAAGGGCTGAAAAACGGGCACCCATGTTCATGACTTGCCAGACATAAATGAGCAGAAACAAAATTAAGTCTTTATAATGGAGCTCATGCTTGAGCTCTTGAAACATTTTGACTATTATTCAGGTTATATTTTCGAAGTGAATGAAATTTTTAAACAAGTAATATCTTTCCTCTCCAGTTTTTTGGGATTATTTATTTAATTACATACACCTGAATTTAATCCTGGTAAAAATAAGCAAATTCTTAACTTTTTCCACTTTTAGCTCCTTACATAGTATCTAATTTTCCACCAGATCAATGGCATTGTAAAATGCTGTACAATACTGCATTGTACAATATTTAATGGTAACCTTTTGTTTAGTTAGTGTGTTTAAAAAACTTAAAAGACAATTTCCTAAATGTAAAACTAAGTAATGCAAGCGGTATTCCCATATATATTTTAATGAAAGTTTTGAGGAACATTCTTGCACTCTTTAGGGAAAGTTTTTATCTGTATCAAGTAATATATTTTCATTTTGTCTGTAAATTGTTTTAATCGTTTGAAACTTTGTTTTATGATATCAAGAAATATTCTTTCTTCATAGAATTTTTACATACATTTTTTAATCATCCGCGCATTGCACTATTCTTTTGATCAACATGATTATATTCTACTCACTGAAAACAATAAAAATGATTTAAAATTCGAAATGATGTAATGATTATTCAACAATTTGAATTTAATGAATAATTATGGAACTCTGAAGAATTTTGTAAATAAACTAGCGGAACTTATGGAAACTGAAAAATTTTGTAAATAAACTAAAAATTTATTTTTTTGTTCTTTACACCAGCAGAATATGTTAAGGATAAATAAGCTAAATTTTACATTTAAATACACTAAACCCTCACTACTTGTGATAAAATTTGATAAAGAGATTTTCCATGCTGTTCGGTTTTAAAAAAATAATATTGAAAGATTAGTTAAAAGGAAGTAGTTATTCAGAGAATTAGTGTTAAAAAAAATTGAATTCAAAGTCTAATTATTAATTATTAGATAGGAATACACAATAATTTTTTTTTGGAAACATTAGGGTTTGCACGCATTTTCAGAAAAAAAATCCCTGACTTTTCCAGGTATGTCAGGAAAATTTTAGTGAAAAATCAGACCATTTTTTATCGATACCATGCAATTTTTCCTCAGAAATTTTTTATTTTATTTGTAGTGTCAAATACTAGATTTTCCGAGCAAAAAAAAAATATCATTGAATAAGGATAAAAACTTGCAAGTTTGACCAAAATGTGAAATTTTTACAACATGTCTGAGTGTGAAAATTTAATTTTAATGAAAGGCGTTTTGTTTTGAATCAAGCGTTTTACTTCATTTAAAGGTATTTTGTTGGAGCATTTAATAAAGTAAATTTCTTGTATGAGAAAAGGTTTAATATAATTAATTAAATTAATTTTGGGTTAATTTTTTGTTATAGTTCATTTGCTAAAACGACGATTAAAGAATATAATTTCAAAGTATTTTGAAAAAAAAAAAAAAGATACAGGCATCATAAGAAAGTAAATTCCATGTACATAGCATTTTTTCATAAAACTGTTTACCGTAGTTAATAATTGTTCATATATTCCATATTTTTATGAAACTTGCAGTAGAGAAATAACAAGTCGTGTTTAGCTTTGTAAAATAACAGGTTGGTATAAATTGTTTTATATTTACAGATTTACATTTATTTTGTAATATTCAGAGGTGATTGTGAGCCCAACTAAAAAATCCTGAAAATTTCTTGAGTAAAATCATTAATTGCGCATTACAAAAAGTTAATGTCTTTGCAAAAATTTAAATCATTGCTATTTTCAAAACATAAAACGAATGAATAATTATGTATAAGTTTACTTTTATCACTAATTTCACTTATTATTATTTAACACATAACTAGAATAATAATAATTCAATAATAATAATAAAAAATTATTATTTAACTGAATAAAGTAAGCTTAATCAACAAATAAATTCCATGTTTGATTCAATATTTATGAGGTGCAGTCATAACTTTGCACCCACTAGTAATAGTATAAATAAACAAATTAATAAAAAAAATCGACTGCGGAAGCAAATTCTAATGAAAACGAGAAAGTTAATGCTAAGCGATATTCTATCGACTAAAAAAAAATAATTGAAGACGGATCTGTCGATACAGCTGGCAGCCTGCCAACAAAGAATGAGAAAGTCTTTCGGAAAAAATATCAAAAATAAATAATAAAAAAAATGGAATTAAATTTAAATAAAAAATATTGTTAGCCAATATAATTTCTTAATATAACTTGCAATGAAACATAGCTTGAAACTTCAGAACCTTGGAACTCCGGATCGCGGTGTTAAAGAAAAATCCGGATTTTTTCCGGAGCACAATAATCTTTGAATATTTGAGTTTTTGACATGTGATGAAAGTTGCACCAATGAAAATGTGCCAAAAGTGGTACGTAATTTTTTTTTTTATATACACAACAAAACAGTTCATATAAATCTAAAGAAACATAGTTTACAATGTTAAAGCAGTTTATTAGGATATAAAGTAAACTTCTGTAATTGTTCAGAACACAAAATTTGTTACTAAGACAATATCAGATTAATGTGATTAAACTTGTGAAATTTGTTTCCTTATTTCTATATTATTTACAATAATTTCTGAAGAATTACATTTTATGGGAAACACTAAATTTATTGTTATCGACAACAGGGTTACAATCGAATATTCTGAAAAAGGATGAACTAGATAAATCATTTACTATAACAGAGTACAGCTACAATCATGTTCATGCTTGCAACCAGACAAAAAGCAAGATGACCATTAAAAAATAATACAATTCCAAAAAATTAGTGGTATTTTATTTATGCATTTATTTTTTCAAAAGCAGAATATAAAATTTTAAGCTGCCTTATAAACATTATTTTTAGATTAAAAAACAATTATCGAATACTTTTTATAAAATTTCTATTTCAATCTATTCAGGAGTCAAATCAAAAGACTTTGAAAAGCGCTTTTGACCACAAGGTCATGAGTTGTATATCCCTGAATAGAGTGTTAAATAAAAGAAAATGTAATTAAACCATGAAAAAAAAACTATAATATCATTTGGTAACCCTGATACAAAATTTAATCAAACCCATTTATTACTTTCATGTGTTGCAGAGTTTCATCAAAATCTTCCAACTTATTCTCACAGAAAAGGCAAGTAATTAAATTTCTGTCATCTTCCCAATCCATAATCTCTCTGAAAATAACAAATCTGCTGATTAGAAATTAAAATAAATTTTAAAAAAAATTTTTATACATAAATTTTTTTATTTTTGTTACAAAAAAAAAATTTTTGTATATAAAAATTATTTTTTTACATAAAAAATTATTTTTGTTATAAAAAAAATATTTTTGTATATAAAAAATCATTTTTGTTATAAAAAACTTTTTTCGTTATAAAAAAAATTACTTGTGTATATATAAAATAAAAAAAATTTATATAAAAAAAATTTTTTTGTAAATAAAAAACTATTTTTGTTATAAACTAAATTTATCTTTGTATATAACTTTAAATTTAATATATTAATCAATTGTAACAAAATTACTAGATGCATTCATTTGATTCAATGTGATATTCAACAGTGAAACTAAAACAAACAGAATAGTAAGTGATCTATAGATAATATTTAATAATAATTATACAAAATTATTTCCTGATAAAAGCTTTTGAATTACTCTTATCTCTACATGGGCAAAAGTAATGTATATATCTGAGTGCATGTTTTTGTATTAAGTAGAGTATAAATGCTTTGAGTTTAAAATATGAATCCAAGTTCTTTTGCTTTTCAATGATAATAATTTTTTAGTTTTCAAACATTTTCATAAAATTAACAGAAATGCCTTTTTTTGGAGTTTAAATGCAAATGCTTTTTTTCTTCATTTGTTTAAAAATGATAATTAATAGAATAGAAATCTGAAACTTCAGCAATTTTTTCTTGATAGGGATCCAATATTTGTAGGATAAAATGATCTCTGATATTTCTTTTTATAACCAAGAAGTTTATGAGAGCTGAAACTCTCATGTCATAAGACTATCTTTTCAAGGTGTAAACATTAATTGAATATTAAAGTTATACTTTATGTTTTATTACACTACGTTTTTAAGATTACACTTTGCATATCTTCAACTGAGGAAGAAGTTTTATCCTTCCTCACAGCTTGTAAAAATGTTCTGTCAATATGCATCATTAAATTTCTGCATTTCTTAAAAGGATGTTTTGTTAATGATGCTAGTTTAACTCATTCACAGATTAATCAATATCAAAGAATTCATTTTCAGCCATCGAGCTCATCGCCTTAAAAAGGTAAGGGTAAAAGGTTACTACCTTTTTCTTATCAATTTTATCATAGTGAAGAGATTTTAAAACTACCATTTTATACACTATCATTTTCATGAACAGAGCATTTTTAGCTATTTTATACAGATGACTAGATACATCAATACGAGATACATCAATTTTTATACAGATGATTATTTAAAGAATCAGAATTCGCTACAATGACTAGAGGTCAGAATTCTCCCAACAGAAAGTATATTTGAAAGCTGATTTTTGATATACAAGTGTGAAGTAAAAATTCCAACGGGTATAATTGAGAGATATTCAATTACAATCATCTATGCTTATTTATCAATTCAAATTTATCACCAAAAAAAACCCCTACTATTTTAGATGACCAGCACTGAAGTCTCAGATCAGAAATTATATTTAAGTACATGACCTATATGCAATGTATTAAGTAAATGAAAAACGAAAGCATACACTTTTTTTGAAAAATTGAAAAAATTACATTAGTTTAAAACCAAACAAAAAATTTCTTTTGTGCCTAAACTTCAAGACAATACAAAGTGTTAGAATGCAATTGTAAAGTAAAAATAATATGCAATTACAATAAAAATAAGTAATCAATATATAGGTATAAGTTATCAAAAGTTATAAGTAAACAAAATTTATGAATAAAGCTAATCATAATTACAAATTATTATACAACTGTAATTATTGACAAAAGTAGTTAAACAACTATAATCACGAAAAAGTACTTATACAACTGCAATTAGGATTACTAGTAATCATACAACTTTAATTATGAATACTACTAATTATACAGCTGTAATTATGGCTGTAATCATGATACCATGAAATATTGCTTACAAACTTATAATCTACAATTTTAAATAATCATTTTTGCAAGTTATCATGATTCTAGGTAATTATAAACCACAACTGCAATAAAACTGACATGTCATCATCACAATGTCTAATTTACATATTTAGTGTAATTCTATTTCTATTTGTTTCATCATAACATAAAATGAAAGATACACTTATCCTGAAAAAAAATTAATTCTTAATAACAGAAATTTTAGAAGTACACATTTTAAAATCCAAAAAAAAAAGTACTGTACTATTCACATGAAAGGGAAAAAATAAAACAGTTATGGGAAAAAATAAACATGTTTAAAAATTTCTTTAGTGAAACTAAAAAGACTTATTTCAATATGACTAAATCACCACAAACTTGATTTCAATTAATTCAGTAGTTATAACATAAAATTCATTTGGTATGTTGAGCCTGCAAATTCTAAGAAGTATAAAAATTTAACAAATAATAAAAACATCAAAAATTATCAAGCCTACTTTTCATTTCCATCTTGATAAAATCTATCGTCTTCTTCTTGTATGTCAACCCACGTTTTTCCCAGTTCCTTTAAAAATCAAAGCTAGAATTAATTATGATAATGAACAGTTATTATAGGTCAAGAAAAAAAAAGAATAACAAATTACCAAATAGTTAATAACATAAAATTTGTCATAAAACTGATTTTGGGGATTGACTCTCTTGTGTTGTTTCTTTCTCATATGCTCCTTCAAGGTCATAAGATCCTTAAAGACTTTTTCACAGTAAAAGCATTGCAAACTACAAAAATTAAAATAACACTTAGAACAGAAATCTTAATTAAAATTATGCTAAGGCACTTCACAAAAAGTGTTAATAATAATATAAACTACAGATAAATTTAAACAATTTCAAATTTAAAACAATTTTTTTTTACTACATATAGATTAAAAGACATCAAACAGTTTTAAAGATTATTAATTAAGTAATTAATTCCTCAGATCAGTAGGTTGTAAAATTTAGACATTGCTGATCTGTAGGGTGCAAAATTTTGAACATTGCTAGAATGTAAATTTCATGATTTTACGTTAAACAATTCTTCTGTCTTAAGTTAAACAATTCTAATCATTAAAATCTGAATTTTTTTAACCAAATTTTACAGATAATTTTAAATGTTTTGCAAGCAATAATTGCAAAAGGTTAAAAGGTATTTTACAGTGTGTTTTAAATATTCTATAATAATACTGTAAATGATTAAAAGGTATTTTATAGGTATATTGTGTGTTTATATAAGCTTTAACACAATAAAAATTTATTATAACCTTTATAATAAATGAATCAGATTCAATTATGAAACAAATTCTGTCTCAGAGATTCCTATCAATATAAAAATAATTGTACATGGTCTGAAGAAAGAATTGAATTTTCTTGCTGAATAAGTTATTAACAGAAATGAGGTAAAAATTTTGATGAAGAATAAAATTGAAATAAATTTTGATAGATTAGATTAAGAAAAAAGATCAAAACTTCTATTACCAACAGACATAGAACACTAGCAGAAATTTATGCACTCTAGCTGGCTGGAAAGTGTTTAAAATTTTGAGTGATGATAAATTTGGCAATAATTTTCTGTCAGTAATTAGTCAGGGATCAATTGAAATTTGTATTGTGATCAAATATTGAGTTTCATTTCAGATTTGAGCCCCTTAGATTATCAGAAAGTGGCCAGAACTTTAATTGATGATAAATTCCCTTAGGGTATAATATCATAATAAATTCCATTTGTAATGGAAATAATAAGAAAATAAAAAAAAACTTCTATTGCTATTTGGTCAAGAACTCCAACTAAACTTTGGGTGCTCTAGCCCACAAGGAAGTCATACAAGTTTTTATCAACAATAAATTTCCTTTTGCAATAATTTTGTGATAAATTTTGCTTGCTTAAATAGACAGGAAATAATTAAAACTTGCATTATCATCAGGCATTTGGTTCAGTAGAGATTTGAGTTGTAAATTGGAAATTGAAGTGTTTGAAATTTGACTGATACGCACAAACAGAAACGTATTAATAGAAATGTTCAAAAATAATAAAACCTATCAGAAAATTCTTTTTTACACTCTTCTATATATTTTAAGCCTAATCTTGTAATAGCTTTGCCAAAAATGTGGCTACAATTCTAAAAACCATTTTTTTTAAAGGAGGGCAACTACATTGATTTTGTTTTGATCATACAGTTGCAAATTCAATGTTTTTCTACTAGTGCGAGAGTATAATAAGAATATATAGTTCTTAAATCTTATACAATCACATGAAATATATAATATCATATGAATAATATAATAATGAAATAATTACATGAATAAATGATTATGAAATATATAATGTAATGATATACAATCATATAAAATATATAATAAGCAGGACAGTAACAAAAAAGTTCATTTTAATAAGAAAATAGATATAAACCTTTTTAATAATGTCTCTAAGTGGTCCAAGTACTCTTTTATGAACACTAAAAGAAGAAAAGAAAAACAAGGTAAATTTTATTGAAGACATTTTAAATGAAAGTAATAAACAGGATATCAGCTACATTTTAGATTTTAAAATCCATGACTTTCCATGACTAATCCCAAGAATTTTTCACGACTTACTATTTTCTCCAACAAAAAAAGAACAATAACATTGAAATGATAGGTATTCATTGAAATGTATATAACCAAAGGTATAACCAAAACTTATACTCTGTATCTTCATATTTATAGATTTTAAAATTAAAAAAATACAAAAGCAGAAAAAAAATTTTCCTGCAAAATTATATTCTAAAGATACTTTTCTTGTTCATCGGAAAGGAAAGAAATACAACTGATTTTTCTGTTTCTCATTTCGAATACGCGAATGACTGGCTTGCTTCAGTTGGAATTTTAAATTTATAAAATACAAAAATAAATAATAAGAAAATTCTGAAATCACAGAAGTTTAAAAGATAATTTGCTCTAGAAATAATGCTTTTTCTTTCATTTTTTTGAAAGAACACCATATATTTTAAAGAACAAGATAAAAAGATTTTACATTTTAATAAAATATGACCGTGAGTGGGGATTTCGTTACAAATTCAGATATTCGAAACACCATGAAATTGGGTGGGTGGGAGGGGTAAATTCCATTTTAAAAATTAGATTTTTGGGCGACCTAAATACATGACCAGGGNAAAAGATTTTACATTTTAATAAAATATGACCGTGAGTGGGGATTTTGTTACAAATTCAGATATTCGAAACACCATGAAATTGGGTGGGTGGGAGGGGTAAATTTCATTTTAAAAATTAGATTTTCGGGCGACCTAAATACATGACTTTCCATGATTTTTTTACAAATTGTTTTTTAAAAAATTGTTAAAATCATGACATTTCATGACAAATTTTGTTCAATATCAAAATCCATGACTTTCCATGATTTCTCATGACTTTCCAGGTGGGCAGATACTCTAAATAAAAAAAACTATTCACTCTTTAATCTCAAACCTTGTTCAAAATAAAAAATCTGGTTGTTTTTCTTCACGACAAATAAGTTTTTCTCTGTTTTTAGCATTATAAAAGAGAGAGAAACTGTTTGTCTAAACAAAATGTGATTAATTTAATTTAAAGGAAGGTAAATGAATTCACAAACCAATATTATCTGGAGCTCCAATAACAAAATTATGCTGATCCCTGAGATGGTCAAGAATAACAGTCCTGTAAGAGAAAAATGCTAGTATGTGTCAAAAAAAGAAAAAAAAAAGGAACACGCATAGAAAATTTCGCAAATATAATGTAACACAAATTTATATTACAGCACATTATATTCTCTACAAAATTATAAAATTAGTTCAATAAATCTCTGATTGATATTTTTTTGAAAGACTTTTGCCAATTATTTTGACATTGTTCCTCAAATTTTATTTTACATGTGGAGTATGGAATTTTTACTTTATATGTAGAGTACTAGTAAGTTATACAGGGTGCATAGCCAAATCTCTCAACAAAAAATAAGCACATTTTAAGTACTTTTTAAGCACTAAAAAAACATTTTCAAGCACTATATACATTAACAAAATGCAAAATAATTTTCAAACACTTTACATGATCATGATAAAATAACTAGTTTCTGACAAAGAACTCTTTTCTTGATTAAATTAGCCATTATAAAATGATCAAGAGATTTCTCAGTTCGATATCAGAGGGTGGAAAATGAAGCCTGACATTGAGAATATCTACTTGCAGAATGCAGTAGAGTTACACATGAGAGTGCAATAATCTCACCAAACTTAATAATCGCATCCAGCTCATAATACGAGGGGAAAATTGACATGGCAAAGAAAAAAAATATCATTTTCGAAAAGGGAAAATTAAGCACTTTTTAAAAACACCCAATGAAAAAAAGCTCCTTTAAAGGATTTTAAAAAATGAAAATCGAAAACAGGCACTTTTAAGCACTTTTTAAAAATGCTCTTTTTCTTTTCTTCCTTCTGCGCATTAAATTAGTGGGCATTGTTTTTTCATTAACTTAATTTTATTTGAAAATGTGTAGTGAGTTGTGTTCTTTGGTTTTAGGATTTATTATTTTGAAGTAAGTTTTTGAACATTGTTTTCTTTTGCATTAGTTTAAGTATTATACTTATGCAATTGGTTTCTGTAATTTGTATATTATCTTCTCTCTACCTGGACATTTGGCAAAACCTTTGGGGTACAGAGAGAGCAATTTAGACATTTGTGGTGCTCTCTCAATAGAAAAGGTTTTGCATTTGACTTCCAGGGCTGGTAACCCGTGACGACGTCAGCTTTGGTTGACATATTTGTAGTGTATCTACCCCTTTACAAAATACCAAATCACTAGTATACATGTACATGTCCACTAGCACATGTTAACTCGATTCTATAGCGGGGTACCTTTACATAGATGAAGGTTGACATTGTTGATAACTACTCTAACCCCCACAATATTTTTCACTGTTTACTTCCTTATTTATTTATTTTATTAGTTAATTTCAAGTTATGAGAGAAAAAAAATGCATAATAAATTTTTAAAAGAACTAACTTGTTTCCTGTAAAATGTTTAGAGCAAAATAAGCAGTTTCTGGAAAATGAAGAATCTTCTCTTTCTCTTTGTAATTCATCCAGTACAAATTTCTAAAATAAAATAAAACTTTACTTTTCAAAAATATATGATCATCAATGGTTCACAATTTTAAAATTATTTTTTATAACGACTGAAAAAAAAAATTAAGTAAAAATTATCTCAGGGCACATAGTCAGATTTTTCAACAAAAAATATCCACCTTTTAAGCACTCAAAAAAATATTTGAAATCACTTTCGAAAAAAAATCATAATTGAGAACTGTGCACCAATAAAAAATTTTTTCTATAGTTCAAAGTTCTTAACTTATAAAGCATAAAAACAATAGAATTCAAAACATTTTCAAAAACTTTACATAATCATAATAAAGTAACTAGTTTATGATAAATATTGCACAGAAAATTGTGAAAATCATGAATTTTTTGTAATTTAGAACGACAATTGACACAGCAAAAAAAAAAAAATCTTTTTAAAAGATATAAAAATAAACACTCTTGGCAAACCCAAATAAAAAAAGCACATTTAAGGGCTTTTAAAAAACGGAAATCAAAAATAAGCACCTTTAAGCACTTTTAAAAACGCTATGCATCCTGTCTCGCCCTTCAAATTATGAAGTCAATTTAAATGATTTTTTTTCCCCAATGCCCGTCTGGGAGATGACCTGTTGTTATACAGGCATCTGAAGGGCATATTTGTTAGCCACTTTTTTAGGGGCACCATATTAGGTGGGCCAATGTTGCTCCCCCATTAAAAACAGATAGTACAGAGAATGAAAGAACATCCCCGCCTTGCCCAGGATTCAAACCCAGAACCTTTCTGATGTGAGGCCAGTTCCCTGATCTCTACACAGGCCGGATGGTAGATTTAGATGACTAAACATTATAATAACTTTAAATTATATTAATTAAAATACAATTGAGACAATAGTTTAATTTGTGAGCATATTTTAAAAAACTCATTGGTATAAAACTCATTAATATAAAATGTAGCAAAGATCCCTTTAGGATAAGAAGGGGAAAATATTTATTGCACAAAAATAATTTTTATCCAATGAATTTGAAATTATAATTGATCAAACTACTTATTTTTAAATCACTATTTAGCAGTCACTACTGCACTAGACAAATTGAGATAGAAATTTAATTTGTGAGCATATTTAGAAAACTCATTAGCATAAAATAGAGTGAAGAGTTAACTTCCTTCAAAATAAGAAGGAAAAAAGGTTTATTGTAACGGTGCGTATCAAAATGCAAATTTAATTTCCGAAAAAACTAATATGAAATATTTGTGGATAACAGATGTAGAAAATATGGTAGATAATAGTTACCAATCTTTGCTGCTGCAATTGTTTTTGAACTTCTTTGTCTCTTGGAGCAGAACTAAGCAGTGAGTAATAATACTCTGCTGAATTACTAACTGAAACTAAAAAAAAAAGCAGAAATATATAAATATTAAATTAAGGGAAAATATTTTATGTTAGTAATAACAAGGGTGATTGTGAGACCAACTCAAAAATCCAGAAAATTTCTTAAGAAAAATCATTAATGATGCATTTAAAAAAATTAACGTTTTTTTAAAATTGAAATCATTGATATTTTCAAAAAATTAAATTCCAAATATATTACATGCAGCGTAATTGAAATGGATAATTATGTATAAGTTTAGTTTTATGTTTAATTACATTTATCATTCTATCAGAAAAAATATTCACAAATGAAAGAGATGCCAAGTATAAATTCTTGTTCTAATATTTTCAAATAAAATAGACAAGAATTTTTATACTGATGCAATCAATGATTTCTTGAAATTTCTGGACCTTGGATTTCTGGATCGTAATTAGCTGAAAATCCAAAAATCCTGGTGTTTTCCGGAGCACAATCATCTCTGGTAATAACCTTACAAGGAAAAGCACTTTTCCAAGTCACAATAAATACTCTTATGAAATTTAAAATTGTCTCACAACACTGTTATCATATAATATTTACACATAATTTATGTTTCATTAATTTAAGACCATGAAACTAGAGGTATAAAAATAAGTGGTGAGAATTTAAACGCAGGTTTTAAAACTCAAACTAAAAACCTACTCATATACATTGTAATTATTATCAAAAAGAAGATATGAAGATAATATAAGTAAAGAGAAAGAGGGAATATCGAATTCATTTAGTAGGATGGGTAAGCTTGTTTCTCATTATACATAACTTTTCAAATCAAAAAATAAAGCTCGTAAATATTTACTTGCATTTCTTTTTCAATATTTATTTTCAAGTACTATTTGATCTTTAGAACAGTAATTGCTAATAGAGCAATTGCATGAGCTGGCAATTGCTTTTCTTAGTTATTGCCAGCACAAACATTGATCTCTATAATCAATAAGAACGAATTTTAATATCACTCTGTATTGTCAAAAATATCGATACACTGTGATGCTTCTAAATTCAGTTCATTTATAGCATTTTCAAAGTGGTCAATATTTTTGTTAACTACATAAAATTATTAACACTCAGAGTAATATTGTATTTAATATAACTATCCTTATATATAATATTCGCTAAATTATCTTTTCAATATGTTATGTTATGTTCGATAATATATATATGTATAGCATAATAGATAAATACAAAAAGATAAAAAAATGGAGAAAATTAAGAAAAACAATCAGTTTTATTCACTGCGCACAAGCTGGAAGTAAATAGAACTCATAAAATAAGTTCAAAATGTAGAGAAAACATGGAAAAATTACAGAACAATGAAAAAAGAGAAAAAGAAAAATAATAAAAAAAATCCAGAAAAAAGGAAGTAAATTAATAAAAATCCAGAAAATAAAAGATGCGAAAAAAGAAATAAATATTTTTCCGCATATAATCGTGTGAGCTGATAAAAAGATTATATCTTTTATTTT
Source organism: Parasteatoda tepidariorum (assembly GCF_043381705.1). Taxonomy (NCBI): domain Eukaryota; kingdom Metazoa; phylum Arthropoda; class Arachnida; order Araneae; family Theridiidae; genus Parasteatoda; species Parasteatoda tepidariorum. Next base: position 8,544,213 of record NC_092207.1, on the reverse strand, counting down.
CTTGATTTTTCTTTTCTTTTCTTTCTTTTTTAGATTTTTTTTATTATTATTTTTCCTTTTCCTTTTTTTCATTGTTCTGTAATTTTTCCATGTTTTCTCTACGTTTTGAACTTATATATATAGTATTTCCTAAATAAGAGTAAATTTTATTATTTGTTGATTTAAATCAGCTTGATTTAAATCATGATTTAAATCAAATGATTTTTTTAAAAAAAATCATTGATTTAAATCAAATGATTTTTTTAAAAAAAATCATTGATTTAAATCAAATGATTTTTTTAAATATATATATAGGGAGACCTGGGGTAATTCCTGATCAAAAAATGTAAATATCTATTTCGTGAAAAAACTATTCAAGATAGAATTTTAATATTTACTGGAAGTTTGAGGCTATATGAGATGAGTCTTATGCTACCTTCTTTTGTTTGAAAATCTAATTAGAATTTAAAAGATTTTAAATTTTTAGTGATCAGGAATTGCCCTTCTCCTGATCATTTCTGGGGTAATTCCTGATCACCAGTTTTTATAGTAAAGGGACTGTTTAAAAATAATTATACAAAGTTAATTAACAAATAAGACATCAAGATCAAACAAATAAACCAAAGAGATATGTTTAAGCAGCTAATAAAACGACTTATTTAAGAGCAAGAATAAAGATTAACACTTTAAATTTTCCAAAAATCTTTGCACAGTGCCATACGTTTTAGGCAAGCAACCAACTCATTCTCATGTTCTGCTGAAATATAAGAAAGAGTTCCCACATAGGTTACTTTTGCTGGATTTTTTAACTTCATTAAGTGAGAGTGGTAAGTAAGTTAAGTAAGGTATGTCAACAGCTCTGACAGCAGTTCTCACACTGAAATTTTCATTTTCAATCATTAAAAGAAATTCACTAATTTTGCTTTCTGGAAACTTAGTATCCTTTTTAGGATTATAATTTCTCACCATATTTATATTAGGCTAATTTATAAACTTAAAAATTATTCTAACAATGTACACACATAAAATTAAGATAGAAGCAAGGTAAGACAAACCAGAAATGGTGCAAATCAGAACACATTTGTCTTGTATACAGTTAAAAACAAATTTTGTGATTACAGTTAAAATATATTTTATAGTTGTTCCACTTAATGAATATGAACTGTTAATTAAGAAAAGACAATTAGCTACTTTTTATACTATTTATAGGAAAAAATTACAATGATCAGGAATTACCCCAGTGATCAATAATTACCCCATGTGTAGGGGGCAACATTTGATATAGTTTCCTATAATTAATCATAAAGTTTACAGTAGATGTGAAACAGTTAAACAATGCTTACACTATTTTTATATCAAAGAAAAAGAACGTAACTCAAAATATTTATTATTAAGAGAAGGAGGAGGATCTAACATTTTAAAACCCATCTTTGATATGGAAAATACAGAAAGCAGTTTAACCCCTTAACTGCCGCGGGCGTATATATACGTCTCAGCCAGACGATGCGTTAACTGCCGCAGGCGCATATATACGCTTTCCCGAAGTACGATGCTTTGCATTGCGCTGCTATAAATAGAACTACACCCCCTACTTCAGAATGCAGTAAAATGGCCTTGAAAGTGTTTGCTTTGCGAATGTATTACTAATTTCGGAGGAGGGGGAATGGGAAAAGGATGTTATGGAAAAGTGATATCGTATTAATCGCTTGTGTGTATTTATTTGAGTAAGGTCGGGTTTATTCTTTTTTCGCTTTTGTTTCCCGAATGTATTTGGTGCTTTTTATTCTTTCCATTAACGTTTTCAAAGAAAAATGCATCGCAAAAATGTGCTGTTTGTTCAAGAAAAAAAATTAGGCGTGAATCCCGCTATCAGTGCGATGAATGTGATGATGGTTTATGTGTCCAATCATGTTTCAGGAATTATCATACAACAGCTAAGTTTTAACAACTTTTATATTGTATTTTCATTATTTAATTTAAATTTTGTTCCTTTTTCTTGTCTTGTTAAATTAAACTGTTTTTAAATTGCAGAGTGCATCATTTTTCCCCACCAAAACACCGTGTAAGAAAGTGCACTTGAGCGAAAAACGGTGGCACTGGGGAGTGAATCACGTTAATTTTACTCGGCAGTTAAGGGGTTAAAAGATACTTATTTTGCTAGATTAAACAAAAAACTATTATTAAGTAAATGTAGTTATACTTTAGTAAAATGTATAAGCATTCTTGTCAATGTCTCAAATTTAAAAAAAAAAAATTAAATAAAACTTAAGTGATCATTATTTACCCCAGAAACAGAGTGATTGTGAATTACCCCGTGTCACCCCATTGATTTAAAAAGTTAAAAAACAGTGTTTTAAATTATTGATACTTTTATTTCTTTTCTTAGTTTTAAAATTTATTTTAAATAAATTTCTGCATTAATTTTAAAATTTATTATTGTTGCATTAATTAATTTCAGCTAATGAAATTACTTTCTCTTTTTACTACTTTCTACAATTTTCTCGGTATGTGTTAAATTCCAACACATTTGAAATTACATTTTCAAAAATCTTTTGATTCTTGAGATTGAAAGCACAGATTAAAGTAAACATTTAAGTATTTTTTCTCATATTATGTTTACAGTACCTTTGACAATATCCGATTTTCCAAAAAGAAATTTTGTGAGAAAAAAAATTTCATACATAGATTTTTCTTAAATATTTTTTCTTAGCTTAACTTATCTATTTTGATATAGGATTAAAAATGAATATTTTAATATAAAAATATATAGATTAAACATTGATTTATTTTTTGATGAATGACTACATTTATAAACACAATCTGTTACATTTATTTTGTCATTTTAAAAACCAAGAGAAGAAAAAAGAAATCACAATTTTAAATTAAAATTATGGTTTGGTAATTGAAACTTTGTTCTAATAGTTAAAGTATTCTTTAAATTCTCTATTTCATCTAGTCTTTAAATTTCAATCATGCATTTGCTTCAAAATGGTAGCTATGCATTCAAAGCTAAGTATTATAATGAAAAAATTGCTTTAGGTAGTTAGAGCTTCTAAAATATTCTTATAATATAGTTTTAATATTAATTTAATTTTGATGGAACATTTATAAAGTTTTTTTAGTCATAAATAAAATTTCTTATAGTGTATTTGAATAAAAATCAAAATCTGATTTAAATCAAAAAAATCTGATTTTTTTTTATTTTTTAAAAAAAATCAAAAAGTTCACGAACCTTGCTGTCTCTCTAAATTGTAATTAACTACTAATCTTGGTTGCAAAGAAATGCTACTAAAACTTGCAAATACAATAAATGCAACTGTAGATCCAATACTTAACGCTAAAATATCTTTTAGCATTAAATTGTCTAACGTGCAATAGTTGGTCTTTTTTTGCAAACAGCCATTAACCACCTTTAATTCATTAATGCTGAATATTTCCCTCTTTGCTAGAAATAAAATTGAATTTTCATTTTTGACTTTTCAGCAAATAAAATGTTGATCATATTTAATTTGATGTTAAAATTTTTAATGGTGACAAGTCATTTAATTAAGTTAAAATGAATCATTTTATTATAAAATAACAACAGACATAATTTTTTACATATTACAGTAACATATTACATATTTTTAAATATTACATATAACAGACATACTACACTTACCAATACTGTCATAGGCCATAGAACTTGCAGCAGAAGAGGCTAAATTTAGAGTTTTGATCTTGTGCTCTAAAAACAGTAAATCTAGTTAGAATTTTCAAAAAATAATTTTTTTAGAATCGATTTAAAATTCAAATGCACTTGTTTTTAATGTTCTCAATAAACATAAAATTTAACCTCACAAACTAAGAATTTTTGACAGTTTCAACTGACCATAACAGGGATTTGGAAATAATTCCATCATGCCCAAGACCTATAATATCATCTATAACATGTGCTTTTCAAAAAAATAAAAATACTCTACATATTTTTAGAATAGAAAGCCCAGTATTAAGAACAAATTAGGGATTTAAAAGTTCAGAATATAATAAAAAGGTAATGAGACAACTTGCATTTAACATCTCATAATTTATTTTTAAAGCTGTTTTTTATTTTATTAGTTCATGACATAATAGAATAACCAGAAATTTCCCAAAAATAAAAAAAGGCAGGGTGCTTTTTCAAAAAACAAAGGCATCTTCCGTTTTGAAGGGTACTAATCTTCCAAATTATATCAACTATATTTAGGTAATTTAAGAGGTCTTAAAAACGGAATTCAAATAATATTTTATACACATTAATTTAGAAGAAAAACAATTTTCAGTAGTTATGATAATTTGAAGCTTCTGGTTCCTGCTACTACACTCTCTTTCTTTAAAATAAAAAGAAAATAAATTTTAAAAGAATTTCTAAAAAAAATAAAAATAAATAAAACGAGAACAACATTTTTACAAAAAGGGCAAGGAGGGTGCATTTACCTCTGTAAAACAGCAAGCAAACTGACCACCCCTCTAAAAACACTTATGGAGAATAATGAAGGAACAACACTTTCAGTTTTAAGCATTTAATTTTGAATGATTGATATCAAAAGCATGATAATAACAGAACATTAAAAACAGCTGATAACTGAAATAATTCAAAGAGGAAGAGGGATTAATTAGAGTTAGTAAACACTTTATTTTATTATCTCTTTTAATAAAACTTAATAACTCTTATTACAGTTTTATCCTAATTACAAATAACAGAAGGATATAACTCGTACACATCCAAAGAGAAACCTCTACAATTTTTTCAAAAAATTCAATTAGCGATTGCAGTTGGCCCTCAATACGGAAATTTATCCGATTATCTATTTGGTTAGCAGCAATAAATTGAACTCAGAATATGACATAAGTTATGCGTCAGCATTTATAAGTCTATTTTTAACATTTTTCAAAACATAACTTTATGCTAAAAAGACATCTTCTTTGAAAAGCCAATGCATAACAGAAGAACCAATCGAAGGACTGACATAATTCATTTCAATGAATGAATAAAATTTGAGTTGACAATTCTAGATCAGGCAAAATAAAATACAAAAAAAAAATTACAATAAATTAATATGAAAGGAAATTTAGGATGGGGATTGACAAATACCGATGAACTGATGTTTCTGATCCATCTTATTACACAACTGTTTCGCAAATATAGAAGAAAAAAAATCGCAGGTTTTTCTTAGAAGAGATTTTTTTCTTCTGTTGGTTAGAATGTGGATTATAGAAAAGTGCAACGAACTCGTTGCGTTAGCTTATAGCTTTGTGCTTCTATTAATGAAACTTATGATTAAGGCTTGATAGCTAGCAGATAGGTAGGTACTTTATTTACGTCGTACTAGAGCTGCACAATGAGCTATTGGCGACAGCCTGTCAAACATCCCTAAGGATGATCCGAAGATTTGCCATCGCAAGTTTGATCCTCTGCAAAGGGGATGGCTCCCATGCTTTGGTAACCCGACGATCTGGTAGCTAGCAGAAAAATACAGTAAATGGTCAGAGGGATTGGAGTTTGGGGGTAAGGTTCATTTCATCGGCAATCACTTCATCTACAGACCGTCGTTTCATAGACTAGGTCATTTTGTCGACAGATCATTTCCTAACATAAAATAAACTAAATAAAATATCCCTTATTTTTCCGTTTTTCACCCATTATTCGCTATTTCTCGAAGGAAATTTTTTTTTCTATATAGAACCTCTTAAATTATCGAAAAACACATTAAAAAAATACCTATTTCAGTTCAGATCAAGGTCCATAAAATTATACAAAATTGTTGTCAACGTTTAACTTCAAGAGCCACTTTATGGAGCATTCTCACTGCATATAATTTGCATGTGCAATCGAACTTAAATGCACATCATGTTCGAACGAGCAGTTCAATTAACGAAGCAATTACGTAAGCGCGAGCAGGGAATACAATTAACGATTTATTTCCGATCAACATCGAGAAAAATGGAGGCCCTAATTGCGAGTTTTTCGAGGGAAAGTAATTTTGACCAATCTTCTTTTGACGGTGATCGAAAGAACGCAAACCACATGCAGTGAAAATGCGTCATTAAAAAAAATACTCACTGAATGTGATTTACGATGGGTCCCAGCAGCTCACTGAAGTCAAGCATTACTGGCTGCGGTCAGTGTGCTGGTGGGAGCCCACTTGGATCAGTTTGTGTAGGGACCAACGGTGTGTGGTATTGATCCTCGTTAAACTGTTCTACCGTAAAGTGCTCGACTTCGCGCGCTGGTCGCCGAACTACCGAAGCTCCATCCCCTCGGCAGAGGATCAAAAATTGTGATGGCATGTCTTCGGATCATCTTTAAGGATGTTTCCCAGACCGTCGCCAATAGCCCATTGTGCAGCTCTAGTGCGTCGCAAATGAACTACAACAACAACTATCTCAACAGCTTTTTAAATCCTCTTTAAATGCCCTCATACAAAATGTTTAATCATATTTAGTTTCACGAAATTAGCTGTGTGGTCCTGTAATTTTACTTTATAATCTTAATTTTACAGCCGTCCTTTTTAGGATTGTAATGCAAAATAATTTTTATGCAATTTTTTCCAAATGTTACAATGGATGGTGATTTCAATAGAAATGTAAACAATAACAATCTCGAGCTCGGGACCTACTCTAGTTCCGGTTAAAAAGTTTGCAGCTTCTTACTACATGTTATTCTGATTGGCGATGTTTTCAAACGGATAATTTTGTTTTCAATAAAAGAAATAGATTAGATAATTTCTGAGCTCAAATCTGCCATCTTTCATAAGATATTACAATACCGGTCAAGGGTTAATTTTTATTTATTTATTCTATAATATTTTTTAGATATCTTTTTCCATATTTTTACGAGNTATTATTAAAAAAGGTGACATGGTTGCTAGATTTTGAATAACTCGCTTTTTTGGCAGTCTTGATTTGACATCTTTCCATTTGTTTATTACTGTTTGTTCCTGTTGCAAGCTGTGCACCATCTTACGTTAGTGTTAACACTTTTAGTATTGTAAACACAAGTATTGTTAGCATTGTAAACATAAGTAATAAGTTTGCAAAAATTGCATTGTTTGCAAAAATCTCAAAACACAATGATGCCAAATGGCTTTAAGCTTGATATTCGCGGCAGCAGAGAGTGAGGCATAGCGTGGTTGGAAGCGCGACGGGGTAGTAAGCAAAGGGTCTGGGGATCGATACTGGCTGAAGATTAATTTCTAAAACTGCGATACCGGTCAAGGGTTAAATTTTATTTATTTATTCCATATTATTTTTTTGATATCTTTTTCAATATTTTTATGTGAATGAAGTGTTCAATATATAAGAATTATTATTTTTCTTTGGGAAAAAGCAAATAATTGCTAAAAAACGGGTAAATTTCGGCTCCGCAGACACGCATACGAATCGCCCAGTATCTTCCTTTAATATTAACTTATAATTCTCAAACTCGGCAAGAGTTTGGAGTTTAATATACTAAACAATCGTACTAAAGAGAATTTTTACAGACATATCAGGGGGCATACAATGGCCCATAATATGTTCCATTAGGTACCCGATTTAAAGTTCTTTAAGCTTGATATTCGCGGCAGCAGTTTGTTAGGCATAGCGTGGTTGGAAGCGCGACGGGGTAGTAAGCATAGGGTCTGGGGATCGATACTGGCAGAAGATTAATTTTTAAAACTGCGATACCGGTCAAGGGTTTTATTTTTTTGTATTCTTTTTCAATATTTTTCGTGAATGTAGTGTTCAATATATAAGAATTATTACTTTTCTTTGGGAAAAAGCAAATAATTGC
>NC_092207.1:8513503-8535942 GCF_043381705.1 Parasteatoda tepidariorum | reverse complement strand
TATTAAAAGAAAAATTAAAATGTTAGGAAGAAACTATTAGAGTGAACTAGAGGACAGGAAATATAGCTTTGAAGGTGCAATAGATTTTAAGATACAGCTTTTTAAAAAATATAAACATTAAAGAAATTTTTAAAAATACATTACTTGAAAACAAATAGTGCAAAAAATCGGGTATTTTCATGCCAGAAGCAGCTTTTTACAGGTGCAGATAATTGACATAAACTTCTAATAATCTATGAACAAAAATTATACAACCACATTCATGGTTTGTTTCTAAGGCACAACATAAATTTAAATAACAAAATAACATGCAACCCAAAAAAAATTAGAACAACTTATAAAGAGAGACTACAATTTGACTCTCATCATGTCATTTTTGTAAACAACAGTAAAACAGAAACAAAATTTTGAAAAGACGTTATTCAAAAAATACTCATTTAAAAATAAATATTAAGATGGAAATTGTAATACACAATTCCACTATCATTATAGTAGTTATTTTTCTAAACGCACGTAAAACATAAATAAAATTTAGAAAAGAAGATATGCAAAAGATAAAATGAAAAATGCCACTGAAAGATTGTGATTTTTTAAAAAATAGATACTAAAACTAAATTATATATATAAAAAAAAACAACATGTACCATAAAAAATTAGAATAAAAACTTATCAAAGATGGGCTGCACTTTCTCTATTATAATCAATTTTGTAAACATACGTAAATTATGAAAAGGTGCATTAAGTACAAATTGTCGGCTAATGTAGATTTTTAAAATAGTAAATATTTTAGCTATCTTTTTCATCAACTTACATTCGTTAATTTAAACACAGTTTTAAGTTAAGATATGCTGATAGAAAAGAACACAAAACCAACTTACTTTTTGTTTATCAACAAAAGTGATAGAGGCTAAAGTAGAGTTGTATTAGTTCTGTTTACAATAGTAGCACAGAATAAATTTAGAAAGTTATTGAATTAAAGCTCTGAAAGAGTAAATAAAAAATCAATTTTCTATTATCAGAGTGATAAAACACTAGTCGATGCAAAAAAATAATAAGTTTTGAATCACTTCACTGGAAATGTGAAAAAAAGACTCATTTTATCTGCTCACTGTGCCGTTGACTGAGATTGTTTGTTTGAGATTGTTGTTAAATTGAGAAATGACTCATAAATTATGGCAACTTGAAAACAAGTAGTGCAAAAAATCGGGAATTTTCATGCCAGAAGCAGCTTTTTACAAGTGCAGATAATTGACATAAACTTCTAATAATCTATGAACAAAAATTATACAACCACATTCATGGTTTGTTTCTAAGGCACAACATAAATTTAAATAATAAAATAACATGTAACCTAAAAAAAAATTAGAACAACTTATTAAGAGAGACTTCAATTTGACTCTCATCACGTTATTTTTGTAAACAACAGTAAAACAAAGTTTTGAAACAAACAAATTTTGAAAAAACGCTATTCAAAACAGGTGTCTAACATTAAAACGGAATAATGCGTTATCAAAGAAGAAAATTGTCGCTGAATGGTTAGAATTTAAAAAATATTCATGTAAAAATAAATATTAAGATGGAATACACAATCCCACAATCATTATAGTAGTTATTTTTTTAAACACAAATGAAACATAAATAAAATTTAGAAAAGATATGCAAAAGATAAAATGAAAAATGCCACTGAACGATTGTGATTTTTTAAAAAAATAGATACTAAAACTAAATTATATTAAAAAAAACATGTACCATAAAAAATTAGAATAAAAACTTATCAAAGATTGGCTGCACTTTCTCTATTATAATCAATTTTGTAAACATACGTAAATTATGAAAAGGTGCATTAAGTACAAAGATTGTCGGCTAATGTCTAAGATCTTTAAAATAGTAAATTTTTTAGCAATCTTTTTCATCAACTTTTACATTCGTTAATTTAAACACAGTTTTAAGTTAAGATAAGCGGATAGAAAAGAACACAAATGTTCTTTTGTTTATCAACAAAAGTGATAGGGGCTGAAGTAGAGTTGTATTAGTTCTGTTTATAACAGTGTTGTGGCTTATAGCTTACTCTGTAGCACATAAGTATGTTTTGTTAGTGTTGTGGATTGTGGCAACATTGGTTGCGATGACAACTAAAAATAATGGAATGCAAGAGTTGCAGAAAAGCAATAAATAAAAATCTTTTGTAAAAATGTCTGGACATAGAATACCATTATATTAAATCCAAACAACATAATCGATACAATTAATATTGGCCTGTCTTGCTCCCAATAACAGTAGCACAGAATAAATTTAGAAAGTTATTGAATTAAAGCTCTAAAGGAGTAAATAAAAAATCAATTTTCTTTTATCGGAGTGATTAAACACTAGTCGATGCAAAAAAATAATAAGTTTTGAATCACTTCCATGGAAACGTGAAAAAATGACTCATTTCCAGGGTTGGCAGGTTTTTGACATGTGAGTGTTTGACGGTTTAAACCGTCACGTCAAAAACCTCACTGTCGAAAATTTCAAAAACCTATAATCAATATGTGAAATTTAATTAATACATAAAATAATATGCCTGATGACGAGAAAGTTGTTAAAAATTCTACAAATGAACTATGCAAAGTAAGTGTAAAAATTCCGCCGTTTTGGATTGATCGTCCTGAAATTCGGTTTTTCCAAGTGGAAGCCCAGTTTAAAATAAGTGGAATTCTTTCTGGGGAAACCAAATTTAACTACTTAGTATCGTAGTTAGAACCGAGATATGTGGAAAATGTTTGGGATAAGCAATTCCGATACGAAATATTCAGAATCCAAAACAAGACTTCTAGATTTATTTAAAGAAAGTGAAAGTACTCGAATAAAAAAACTTATAACTGGAAATGAGTTGGGTAACCTGAAACCAAGCCAATTGTTACAAAAACTAAAATCTGTCGCAACATCCGATGTGTCCGAAAATTTAATCAAAACGTTATGGTTGGAAAAACTGCCAGATTCTATGCGTAATATAATACTTGTTAGTGACGAAGAATTACCCAAATTGGCGATCATGGCTGACAAGATTTCAGATATAACCCCTTCTAATGAGGATTTTGGCATAACAGAAGCTGATAATTGCTCGAATAAAGAACTTTTAATGAAAATCCAATCCCTTGAACAGTGAATTACTGAAATGACTATTGATCATATATCGAGACCACATTTAAGGAACGATTCTCAGTGCCGCAGACGATCTCGAAGTACTTCTAAAGGAAAATTTAATCCTAGAGGGAAATACTGTTTCCGTCATTTTCGTTTTGGTAACAAATGTCATAAGGATAAGTGTACTCAGCCGTGTAGTTGGTCAACTGATAGGTCATCCAATCAGGGAAACGCCGATGTGCAGTAGAGAATGTGACAAGCTCTCCTGTTGATAATATTCCTGATTGTCGCCAATTTTGCTTATTTATAAGAGATAAAATATCGAAAGTGCGTTTCTAAATAGACAGTGGGGCAGATGTTAGCATTTTACCTGCGTCAACTAAAGATAAACAATCCATGGATTACAAACTGTATGCAGCAAATGGTACCGAAATTGAAACATATGGTATACCTAAAGATGTTATCCCTTGATTTAGGACTTAGACGAGAATTTCAATTTCCTTTTATGGTAGCCAAAATTAATAAAGGTATTTTAGGAGCTGATTTCCTTAACAAATTTAAATCAGTAATTGATTTGCGTAACAAGAAACTGATTGATGGAGTAACTCAACTAAAGGTAACTGGTGAAGTTGCTACCCTCAGCGAGTAAATAGTTCGACGAAATTTCATACTCTACTAAATCAATTTCCAGATTTATGCCAACCAAATTTGTTCTTATCAGGTATAAAACATAATGTTCAACATCACATCGAAACAAATGGTCCACCTGTAAATTCTGAAGCACGACAGCTAGATCATCAAAGGCTGGCAACAGTAAAGCAAGAGTTCCAATTCATGTTGGATAATAACATAATAATACCCTCCAGTTCACAATGGGCAAGTTCATTGCATGTGGTTTTGAAAAAAGATGGTACTCTTCGCCCATGTGGAGATTACAGACAGCTAAATGCTAGAACAGTTCCTGATCAATACCCCATTTCTAGGATTGAAGATTTTCATCACATTTTAAAAGATACAAATGTATATTCCAAAATTGATTTGTTTAAAGCCTATTACCAAGTGCCTATAGCCAAAGAAGACAGATGTAAAACTGCAATTATTACTCCATTTGGTTTGTACGAATTCAATGTGATGAGCTTTGGCTTGAGGAATGCACCAGCAACGTTTCAGAGATTTGTAAATAGTGTTTTTTCTGGTCTTAGTTTTGTTTTTCCCTACCTAGATGATATTCTAATCGCATCTGCTAGTGAGGAACAACACAGAACTCACTTAAAGTTAGTGTTTGAAAGATTTAATGATTATGGACTTCATATTAACGTTTCCAAGTCTATCTTTGGAAAGGAAGAAATAGAATTCTTAGGTTATATTTAATTACTCCGCAAGGCTCACGACCGTTACCGGACAAAGTTCAAACTATTGTTAATTACAAACTTCCGACCACCATTCACGAACTCAGAACATTTTTAGGCATGATTAATTTTTATTGCCAATATTTAAGGAATGCATCAAAAAATCAATCTCTCTTTCATGATTACCTTAATGGAGCACGAAAAAAAGACAAACGGAAAATTCAATGGACCGATGAGGCGAAAGAACAGTTTCAAAGATGCAAAGATGATTTGGTCAATATAACACTCTTAACATTTCCGAATTCTGAACTACCTCTGTCACTATATACGGATGCTTCAGATTCAGCAATTGGAGCAGTAATTCAGCAATTTGAAGACAATAGATGGAAACCTATTGCATTTTATTCTAAAAAATTAAACGAAGCGCAAAAGCCTTACAGCACTTACGATAGAGAACTGCTAGGAATATATCTCTCCATCAAACACTTCAAATATTTACTGGAAGGAAGAACATTTAAAATATTCACGGACCATAAACCCATAATTTTTGCATTTAAACAAAAACCTGAAAAAGCATCACCTCGTCAACTTAGACATTTACAATACATTTCAGAATTTTCAACTGATATACAACACATTGAAGGTCGAGACAGCATCGTTGCAGATACTTTATCTAGAATTGACGAAATTTCTTTGATTGACTACGATAAAATAGCAATTGAACAAAATATAGATAAAGAATTTCAAAATTTAAGGACATCACCGACTTCCCTGAACTTTAAGCAGTATCCGCTACCTTCTGGAAAGTCTTTGTGGTGTGAAACTTCAACGAATAGCATTAGACCGTATATTCCTGAAATGTATCGCATGAAAATATTTCAACAAATGCATAGCGTATCCCATCCTGGCATTAAATCATCTGTAAAGCTCTTAACGTCAAAATTTATCTGGCCGAGTATACGTAAAGATGTGCAGCTTTGGACTCGATCTTGCATGGCTTGCCAAAAGAATAAAGTAAATCGACACACCAAATCAAGTTTCGGTGATTTCCAACTTCCTTCAGAAAGGTTTAATGACGTCCATATTGATCTCATTGGACCCCTACCACCATCAAGTGGAAATATTTACTGTCTAACTTGTATTGACCAATACTCTAACTGGTTGGAAGTGATTCCGTTAAACAACATGTCAGCAGAAACAGTTGCCAATGCATTTTATTCTAACTGGATTTCAAGATTTGGTACCCCATACCGTCTTGTTACAGATCGTGGAGCGCAATTTAGTTCTGAGCTGTTCACCGCCCTATCTAAAATGTGTGGAATAAAATTACAGCATACAACTGCTTATCATCCACAGGCTAATGGGAAGGTTGAACGCCTCCACAGATCTATTAAGACAGCGTTAATGGCACACAATAACCTAGCCTGGAGTGAAACACTTCCAACTGTTCTTCTTGGATTACGCACAGCTATGCAAGAAGATGCGGCATACACCATTGCTCAAATGGTCTATGGACAAAATATACGATTACCTGGAGAATTTTTCCAAGAGAACATAACTCCAACCACACCTGATGGTTTTGTCAGGCAGCTTGAAAAAACTATGGAAGAAATAGGACCAAGAACAGTGTCAAATAAATATGTCCAGAAAATATTTGTCCCTAAAGATTTAAAAACAGCATCTCATGTGTTTATTCGCAAAGACAGAGTTAAAAAGCAAATGGAACCTCCATATGATGGTCCTTTTCAAGTCGTTAACAAAAAAGAAAAATATTTTACTGTAAAAATCAAAAACAGAGATGTTACAGTGTCTGTTGATAGATTAAAACCTGCATATTTCTTGCAAATACCAGACGTTACTACAGGACAATCAACAAAGACAATAAGACAACCTGCCGAACCACCACCAGACTTACCTCTTGAAATCAAAAAACTTCCTGAAAAACATTCACGTATAGGACAGACAATTAAAGTTCCTGCTCATTTCATTTGCTCACTGTTCCGTTGACTGAGATTGCTTGTTTATGTTTTGCTTTCAAAAATGAATTGTTTTATTGGTCTTTGTAGTTCCTGTTTCCATAGTTAATGTATTGTTAAATTGAGAAATGACTCATAAATTATGGCAGATGCTAAATTTTTTTAATAAAAAGGCGAAGTTTTATTTCGTAAACAGTCAAAGTATAATTTTTTATTGAAATTTTAATCGAAAAGTAGAAAATCTGCAGAAGAAGCTCAACATTTGGTAATTTAAATGATGCTTATGCTGATGAAAATCCATATTAAATTATTCTCATATGCATACATAGTACTTTGATAACAATGTATTCTATTTAAAATTTTGACATTAGGAATGATACAAATTCATCCTATGTGTAGAACATACTTATCTTTTTTTGAAATTGTCCCCACAATTATAACAATATTGGTTTAGAAATATTTTGCATACAGAAATATTGACATGCTCTCTTATACGATATTAAATTTGTTAACTGAAATTTTTTTTAAACACGAATTGCAAAGGGGAGAATTTTCTTTTTTGAGGACAATCTAAAGTAAAAATATCAATAGCATTGATGATACGATTAAACTTCAATATTTAGATAAGTCAACCATCAACAACTAGTAAATAGTTTTGATTCTGAAAGAAAAAGTTGGAATTTATTTTTGATTGATCTGATCTATTAATTTAAATCAGGCGTTCATGTCCTTGTTCACTTACAAACTTAAAATGAATGAAAAATGAAGCTTATATTGATTGCTAACTGTATTTACAATTTGACTAAATTGTCTTCTCTATGCTTTTGATCCTAAAAAAAAAGCGCAATTCTGTTTTTTCTTTTTCCAGATGATTTCTGTATAAGGTACCTGTACCTATGTTTGTTGATTTCTGGGCATTATCCTGCAGGAAATAATGATAATAAAAAAATAACGCTATAGAAGGGCTTCTAAGGCAAGCTTTCAAATGTTTTATTTATTTTTTAAGAATATTTTTACTAGTTTGAAATCCTTTTGGGAAGCTGGCAGTTCTAGGTGGTGTGAACAGGTATCACTACGAAAATGTGTCTGAATAGGTATACTATTCAGATTTTACAGAATGAAACCAGCATCACGAAACATATTTTATTATTAATTAAAATGTGTGCAGAACTTTCGAAATTAAAGTAGCGAAACACAAAATTAAATTAGTTATTTTTTATTCTGAAATATGATTTACATAAGCCCTGTTTATTTCTCATTTTTTTGGACAGGAATAACACTACTGTGACTAGATTTAATTTCAAACCCTAACTTTTTATGAGTTAAATTAGTAAAGGAATTTATATTTGAAAAGTGAGAAAAGACACTCATCTTCCATATTGATATATTTTTATTTTATTGGTCAAATGCAATTTTTGTTTCAACATAAAAATAACAAAACCACATCTAACTCAAAATTTTAACTTTACAACTGAAATAATAACTTACACAAAACATTCATTTATTAAAAAACTTTTTAGAACTTATTATTTTAAAAATTTTTATTACCTAATATTTAACAAAAATAAAATATGCTTTGTTTATATAGTTTAAAAAGTTCTTTTCAAATCTGATTAACTGCCAGAGGTTATATATGAATTGACACAATGTTCATACATTAAATTTTAACACAGAATATTTTTTACTTCTACTATGGTGTCTGATTTCTTCTATCCCAATACTGGTGGGGTAGAGAGTCATATTTACCAACTTGCTCAGTGTCTTATTAAAAATGGTCACAAAGTCATTGTAATTACTCATGCCTATGGAAATCGTAAAGGAATAAGATATTTAACCAATGGATTAAAAGTATGTTTATAAGTAATTTTTGAATTTTACATATTATTAAAATTATATTATTAATATCATTTTAATAATAATATTCTTAATAATATTAATAAAATGCATAACAACTTTTGTAATTTTTCCCTCAGGCACAGCAATTTCAAACTTTTTTGTTGTTGTTGCAAATTCTTAAGAAATGTTGTATATTGTCTAGTTTTAATTATTCATCAGAGGAGGTTTCCTTTTTTTAAATTAAATAGATTGCGAATAATTTATTATGCGTCTGAATTTATTTTAATAGTTTTAGCATTTTATATGTTTGTGTAGCTTTAAAATTATATTTTTATTCTTTTAATCTTTTTTTTTTAAATTGATGTCAGTTTCAATTTTGGTTCCCTATTAATTTTTGGATTTCAAACTTTGTTTTTCAGCTTGAATTCATATTCAGCACTATATGCTATAAATTTTTGCTTGTAGTNACATAGTTCTTTGATAACAATGTATTCTATTTAAAATTTTCACATTAGGAATGATACAAATTCATCTTATGTTTAATCGAAAAGTAGAAAATATGCAGAAAAAGCTCAACATTTGGTAATTTTAATGATGCTTATGCTGATGAAAATCCATAATAAATTATTCCCATATGCATACATAGTACTTTGATAACAATGTATTCGATTTAAAATTTTGACATTAGGAATGGTACAAATTCTTCCTATGTGTAGAACATACTTATCTTTTTTTGAAATTGTCCCCACAATTATAACACTGTTGGTTTAGAATTATTTTGCATACAGAAATATTGACATACGATATTAAATTTGTTAACTGAAATTTTTTTTAAATACGAATTGCAAAGGGGAGAATTTTCTTTTTTGAGGACAATCTAAAGTAAAAATATCAATAGTATTGATGATACAATTAAACTTTCAAGAATATTTAGATAAGTCAACCATCAACAACTAGTAAATAGTTTTGATTCTGAAAGAAAAAGTTGGAATTTATTTTTAATTGATCTGATCTATTAATTTAAATCAGGCGTTCATGTCCTTGTTCACTTACAAACTTAAAATGAATGAAAAGTGAAGTTTATATTGATTGCTAATTGTATTTACAATTTGACTAAATTGTCTTCTCTATGCTTTTGATCCTAAAAAAAAGCACAATTCTGTTTTTTCTTTTCTTTTCCAGATGATTTCTGTATATGTACTTGTACCTATGTTTGTTGATTTCTGGGCATTATCCTGCAAGAAATAATGATAATAAAAAAATAATGCTATAGAAGGGCTTCTAAGGCAAGCTTTCAAATGTTTTATTTATTTTTTAAGAATATTTTTGCTAGTTTGAAATCCTTTTGGGAAGCTGGCAGTTCTAGGTGGTGTGAACAGGTATCACTACGAAAATATGTCTGAATAGGTATACTATTCAGATTTTACAGAATGAAACCAGCATCACAAAACATATTTTATTATTAATTAAAATGTGTGCAGAATTTTTGAAATTAAAGTAGCGAAACACAAAATTAAATTAGTTATTTTTTATTCTGAAATATGATTTACATAAACCCCCTTTATTTCTCATTTTTTTGGACAGGAATAACAGTACTGTGACTAGATTTAATTTCAAACCCTAACTTTTTATGAGTTAAATTAGTAAAGGAATTTATATTTGAAAAGTGAGAAAAGACACTCATCTTCCATATTGATATATTTTTATTTTATTGGTCAAATGCAATTTTTGTTTCTACATAAAAATAACAAAACCACATCTAACTCAAAATTTTAACTTTACAACTGAAATAATAACTTACATAAAACATTCATTTATTAAAAAACTTTTTAGAACTTATTATTTAAAAATTTTTATTGCCTAATATTTAACAAAAATAAAATATACTTTGTTTATATAGTTTAAAAAGTTCTTTTCAAATCTGATTAACTGCCAGAAGTTATATATGAATTGATACAATGTTCATACATTAAATTTTAACACAGAATATTTATTACTTCTACTATGGTGTCTGATTTCTTCTATCCCAATACTGGTGGGGAAGAGAGTCATATTTACCAACTTGCTCAGTGTCTTATTAAAAAAGGTCACAAAGTCAATGTAATTACTCATGCCTATGGAAATCGTAAAGGAATAAGATATTTAACCAATGGATTAAAAGTAGTTTAGAAGTAATTTTTGAATTTTACATATTATTAAAATAATATTATTAATATCATTTTAATAATAATATTTTAATATTCTTAATAATATTAATAAAATGCATAACAACTTTTGTAATTTTTCCCTCAGGCACAGCAATTTCAAACTTTTTTGTTGTTGCAAATTCTTAAGAAATGTGGTATATTGTCTAGTTTTAATTATTCATCAGAGGAGGTTTCCTTTTTTTAAATTAAATAGATTGCGAATAATTTATTATGCGTCTGAATTTATTTTAATAGTTTTAGCATTTTATATGTTTGTGTAGCTTTAAAATTATATTTTTATTCTTTTAATCTTTTTTTTTTTAATTGATGTCAGTTTCAATTTTGGTTCCCTATTATTTTTTGGATTTCAAACTTTGTTTTTCAGCTTGAATTTACTATTCAGCACTATATGCTATAAATTTTTGCTTGTAGTATATTATTTATAACTCTTTTTTAGTAAACAAATTCACTTGCAAAGTAATTTTGATTCTCTTGCAAGTTATTGGTTGCTCCAGCTCAAAATTTTCTGTTTTACCTTCAACAACTTAAAATTTTTTTAAATTAATTTAAATAATCTGTAACTGAAAAAATCTTTAATAGTTTAAATAAAGTTAGTTTAATGCCAGGAAAAAAAAAAATTTTTTTTTTGCAATTTTAAGTGTATTATATTGAATTTAAATTTGCTTAGTTTTCTATATTAATAATCACCGTACATTTCACACCAAAAATATAAAGTTTTAATATTATTTTAAAAATTCATTTTTGTTTATTATATTATTTTAAAAATTTATATAAATCTTAGGAGAGTTTTCCTTAATTTAAAGTTTACAGTGAATTTTTTTTATTTAAAAAAGAAAAAAACAATTGGTAGAATGCGAAATAAAAAAAATATTCTGTAAACTTTCAATTTTTTAATTGAAATATTCAATTATCAATCCCTTTATCAATATATGTTATTGTTTATTTGTAATTGTCTTGAACATAACAAATAAATTGCTGTAACTTGCATGCTAAATATAATCAGCTTTTATTTTTTTCAAAAGTAATTATGTACTTATAGATACTTAATTCAATTATTAATTGCACACATTGTTTCACATTTTTTTTAGGTTTATTATATGCCTGTATGGGTGGTGTACAATCAGTGCACCCTACCGACATTATTTACCACCTTCCCTGTCATTCGTTTTATCCTTGTTAGAGAAAAAATTTCTATTGTACATGGACATTCAGTAAGATACTTTTTTTTTTCTCCTTACTTTTGCTGTAAAGGATCCTCAAAAAATTGTGTAAAAAGTTCCTAAAATTGTACGATTTGCCAACTTTGTTGCCAAATTCCAAAAAATTAACCATCACTAAAGGTACTAATGCTTATCATTTATTTATTTACCTTGGCATAGGGTCTGGAAACCCTTAAATGGACAATTACAGCATTTTTTAAAAATGATTTTAATGTATTCAGAATGGCTCAAAACCACTAGAAAACATTTTGTTACTCTTTTCAAAGCGTTAATTATTAAGTTATTTTTAATTAAAAACAGCCCAGTTTCGTTTTTAGCTGAAACGGGAAGTCACGTGATTTTTAAGGAACTGACGTCACATGTGTCGATCTTTCGTTTGTTTACATTCGTATTCCTTTTAAATTCGTTGTATTCTATCTTTCTTTCTACTTCGCATTTGTTTGAAACTACTTCAGATATTTTAATAATATGTCATCACCAAGATATAAATACTGCGTAGTGCCTTTGTGCACAAATACAACGAAAACGGCTCCGGAATTAACTTATTTCGATGTTCCAAGAAAAGATGCTGATAGAAAGAAATGGTGCCTCGCTATGAAACGAGATGATAAAAAAAAACCTATTTTGTCTACAACATCTGTCCGAAATGTTTGCGAAGACCACTTTAATGTGAGTATATGTATTTTTTTCTTATTTAACTTTTCTAAATGTTGAAATTTTTTTGTAAAAATTCTTAAGTACATTAAATATCTATGACAGTCATCTTTTGTTTACAATATTTTTTTATCTCTGAATATTTGATAAAGAGTGTGTAAGAAAAAGTTATGAATACCTGGTATTACTTGTTCGTAAAACGAACCAAATTTATTCAAAAAACTTTTTTCTTTTATTTGCAAAAGCTTTTCTTTTATTTATTTATCTTAGGAACTCAAGCACAAGCTACAAATATGTTTTGTAAATTATTCCTAGTGTCTCAAAATTTAAATTAGAAATTTTTTTAAATTCTTATTTAGTTCAAGTATGTTTCTATTGATAAAAAAGAAATATTTATGCAAAAATATATATTGTATCCATAAGCACATTATATTTATTTTTGTATAGGACTAAGGGTAAATTAGTTTTAAACAGTGTTTTGTATGAATTTTTAACTAGACTAAAAAACATAATAACCTCCAAAGTATATTAATTTTCTGCATATTTTTTTCTTAGAAAATATTTGTATAAGTTTTAAGAATGACTTAAACCGAAGTTCTGATTATTGTTTTTATTTGTTTCAGCTGGAACTTGACACTGAGAATTATCTTCAACATAAATTACTAGGAGTCAAACTTAGATTAAAAAAAGGAACTGTGCCTCATATATTTGCATGCCAAATGAATAAATCTCCTGCACCAGTATTATCAGCATCTACTGAAAGAGCTGTTAAGAGGCAGCGAAAAAATACAGTGCAAGAGCTATTGGAAAAGTTTGAGCTGTCAACTACGGATGCGAATGCAGAAGCAGATGATACAGGTTCTGTCTTACATCCTACTAGCGAAATAGAAGATGTAGCAAATTTTTTTGATAAAGCTTGCCAAGTAAATTTGAAAGCTGCTTATCGAAGCAAGGGTACAAATACTCATAGTGTTGCAACTTCAGAATTTGGATGCATAGCCGCACCAGAGATGCAAGACGTAGCTTCTGGTCCAACACCAAAAGTAATGGAATGTGAAGGAAATTACATCAGTGATGCAGAAGAAATAGTTGATAGTGATTATATTTGTGAAAATACATCAGGATCAGACTATGATCTTGATGATGATCATGAAGAAAAAAGAATAATGAAAGCATTCATGATAAAATCAGTGGAAAAAAATTCTTTTATGTGTTTAGGAATTCCAAATGAGGAAAAATTCCTCATTGAGTTTTTGTCTAAACACACTAAATGCTCAATTTTAAATGTTATGGTCACGCTTAAAAAAATAAGACAAAATGAAACGTATGAGTATCTGGGCATGTTATTTGGAATGTCCACTAGTAATGTGTCCAGAATTTTCAAGAAAACTTTGTCTCCTCTTGCAGGTGTTCTCCAGAATTTTATTGTTTGGCCTACAGATTCCAATAAAATCAAACAGTGTTTACCAATAGCATTTCGAAGGAATTATTATAATGTTCAAAGCATAATAGATTGTTTTGAAATTCCTATTGAAAAACCTTCAAATGCATTTCAGCAATCTATGACTTGGTCGGATTACTACAAGAATAATACCATAAAATTCATGGTATTTTGCACTCCTGATGGCACAGTAAGCTATATCTCAAAGGGTTATGGGGGGCGTACAACAGATGCCGCCATTGTGGAAGATTCAGGATATTTAAAGCTGTTGTTCCCTCACATGGATATTATGGCAGATCGAGGATTTAAAAATATAGCTCATTTGTTGCAGCAATTAGATTGCCAACTTATTCGTCCTCCTTCTGTGTCACAAAATAAACCAATGTCTGCGGAGGAAGTTAAATCCACAAAGCGGGTTGCTGCAGTCAGAGTGCATGTAGAGAGAGTCATAAATAGACTGAGAAATTTTCACATTTTATCGAAATATACATGTGTTGATCATAACTTGGTACAGTTATTTGATCACATTTTAATTATCGTTTGTGGCCTTATCAACTTTCAAAATGAAATTATTAAAGTGTAAAAGTATACTTTTTTTCATGCTTTTGTAAATTATTCATTGTCTTAACAATAATTATATAAAAAATGTAATTACATCAACTATTCACTACTTTAAAAAAATTATTAGACAATTAATGCTTAATTTAATCAACTTTAGAGAATTTTTTTTTAATGTTTTGACATTCCATCATGGAATTTTTTAATGTTTTGATACAAAATGTTTCTAATATGTATTTTTTTTCCAATTCATTTCATTGCAAATTTTGATAAATTTTTTAGTTATGTAAGCACAGAAAAAAAGTGTATTGATAAGTTCTTTTATTGATCAGTCTTGAATAGTCTCCATTTCTAAAAACTTCCTGTGTGCTTTCAACTTGAATTGGTTGTCTTATATAATTATTGTACAGTAATGTATATTTTAGTATTAAGTAATTATTTTTTATAACTTTTGTTCTAAGAACATTTTTTTTTCATTTATAGTCTTTTATTCAAAAAAATTTGCTGTTCATTGTTGTCAACATTTATTAAATGAATTGCCAAGCGTGCTTTCCGAACAGTTGATAAAATTTTTTGAATCCCTTGTTTTTTAGTTGTAATTATATCACATTAATGTATATGAGTGTCTTGTATTTTATCTTTCTATTTTTAAAGCTGAAATATGTTTTTATAAAGTTGACTGTTATATGTTTTTAAATCTTACATTTACATTTTCAATACAAGTTTTTATGAAAAGAATTTGTAATATTACTGTGTTTTACTGTTCAATTTATTTAATGTAAGCAATATCAAATTCAATCCTAAACAGCAGTATATTAAAGATTTTTTGCACTTACACCAGTTTGTTAGCATTGTAAAACCGTTACACAAAGCTAAGTGTTCAATTTTATAATATTTGCAACTTCTAACAGTAAATTTTAAATGCAAAATTTTCCCAAAAGAATTGGTATCCTGTTTTCATTACTGAGTCCATATTTAATGCCAATATTCTACCTTAACAGCAGTACATTATTACACCATTTTATGCACTTACACCAGATTGTCAGCATCGTAAACCAATACACAAAGCTAAATGTTACTTCCTTAAATAATATATTCACAACTTCTAATAATACATTTCATATGAAGAGAAGAATTATATCTTTTTATCAGAGACTCAACAAATAACAATGGCTTAGAAGTCTTGATTAATTTCTACTTAGTTACCTTAAATGAAGTCTGTACAAATTTGTTACGTTACTGCAGCGTTCTTTGATGACTACGGGTGTAACAAGCTTTTATAAAAAATAAAAAAATAGTAACAGAACTTTAAAATAACAATCTTTTTTTCAAAAAAAGAAACAAAAAGTTAGCTTTTATTGGTATTTTAGTGAATAATAATAAAAAGACTATCCCTTATTGCATAAAAAAAAAATGGATGGCCAGAAAATGGCCACAATGTTTTATCGTCTAAAATTGAGGATCTAGTATGTGAAGTAGTGTGGTAACGTAGATCAATCTGAGACGTAAAATTAAAAACTTTAAATATGCAAAACTGACAACATTTATTTTGTTCCATTGTATATGGCATTCTAAATGAATTAGAATATATTATTATAGAAAATTGCTGTAACTACATACTATTATATAATGCAATATTATAAATCAGAAAAAATTTTATTTTGAAAGACAATTTTTATAAATTTTTGGAAAAATTGCTTTTTTCCAAAAATAAAGGGCTCTTTCCATTAAATTTTGACAATACTCATTATCTCGTTGTACCCATAACTCAGCAATTCCTCTCGTCTTTTCAAAGTTGGGATTTGCAACACAAAACAATCCTCTGGATTTATTAGCAAATAACATTTGCAGTTGCATTTGTGCATAATGTCTATCGGTAGGCATGTTGTTTATGATATACTTATTTTTAGTTTTTTCTGATATAGGGCACTTAACCTCAACAATAAAATCTGTGGCGATACCATCTGGTGATGCACCAAAGATGGGATGTTCAGGGTTTATTAAGAGGCCACTAGGTTTTATTTGAATATTGTGATTCCTCTCAATTTCCTTCAATACCTCAACTTCAAGACGACGACCTCTTTTTATAGCTACCGTTGGTCGAAACTTTGCTCCAAGAAGCGCTTCAACTAGACTTCCATCTAAAATTGAGCATCTTGACGCTTCATACAGTTTCGATGCAGTTATTCTAGCATATCGAAGCTCATGCCATAGGGGTTGAGTATGTTGCTCCACTGATAGTTGGCCTACTTTTTTACAAATATCAGAATTAATCTTTCTCTTTAAGTAGTTTAAAAAAGCGTCAGCTTCAGAGCCAGTCCCCTCCATTGCAAATTCCATTATCAGATAGTGAATGGACACCTTTTCCGAGTCACTGAACTCAGAAAAGTAATTACAGAGTTGCATATTTTGAATATTTTTTTCATTTATAATATCCATGCATTCTTTCAAGATTGATGGGTTTTTGGGAGGGAGATCATTAATAATTTTTTTCCCCAAACTTGACGCATAAATGAACTTTTCACTGGAACCAACTGTTGACAGCTTTGGTTTTTTCCAGTAACATTCCACTTCTGTTGGGGATGGCACTGAACATTTTCTGTGAACCCAGAAAAGGAATGCAATCGTGTGCTTGCATCCACCTGCACTTGCAGCACAACCATCACACTGAATTGATAAGAGATTTTCTGCCATCTCATCACAAACTAATGTGACGGTGTATGCTTTGCTTCTGACTTTGTGCTCAGGTGTGATTCGTCCCTTGACAGTGCAGGCAGTCTGGTCTCGCTTAACCTGCACGTAGCCCACAGCATTATCTCCATATGACTCTCTTGCTGATCTGAGATAAAAGGAAATGTTTTGAAAATTAATTTGAAATGACTATTAATGGCTAAGTCTATAAAAAATTATAAAGAATTTTAGTGAAATATTATTTTAAAAGATGTATTAATATTTCAGAAAAAGTTTTAAAGAAAATACATAATTTAATGTTTTTTTTATTTTAAACTTGTTCTTATATATATTTAACTTCATTTGCATTTTTTCATAATATTAATCTATATTATTTATTAAAAAATATTTCAGAGAATTCAGATTATAATTCAGAAAATATTCAGATTATAATTGCAATAAAGTATTGAAATCAACCATGCTTATTTAGTTCTAATAAATAAGTAAAGAATGCATGTTTCTTCACCCCTTGCTTTAAAATTTTTATTAAAAATATTTCTCATACTGTTAATTATTTTGTATTTATTTAGGCCAAAATAAGTGAAAAAATATATTTAGCATTTCAATAAATCACGATTATGAAATATAGCATGAAACACATCTTTTTTTTCCCCTATGTGTGTGTTAAAGGTAAAATCTTCAAAGTACGGCTCACTTCCAAACAATATTTTAATTTTACACTTAATGTAGTTATTTAGATGTAAGAGAAAAAAGTTATTCTTTAATTTTCAAAATTATTGATAAATGTTTGAAAATGAACAGAAAAAAAAATTTCAAACTACTTTTTTGAATTTTATATTTTAAAACAAATTTAATTATGATAATTTAACAGATCTTTTAAGCAATTATTAGAGAATGTTTTTTTTATGATTTGAAATTCCAAAATCCATTTTTGCTAGTAATTAGAAGATCAAAAATATATGCATAGAAGGGGCACCATTGTCTTATTTGCATCAAAGGGTTAAGCAACAAGTATGCTTGTTTGACAATTTTTTCAATTTCCCCTTCTCTTAAAACTATTTAATTATGCATTAATTTCTTGTCTAAGAGTTTCCTTTTGCAAGTACCAAAGAATATTTAATTTGAAGAAATATGATAATAAATCAACAATAACCATTCTTTTTAGATGCTCTGTTACAAAAATAGGAATTAACTTTTGTAAATGCATGCACCAATCATATGAGTTTTTTTAAGAGATAAATAATTTATTATATATAAAACAATATATAGCAATTTAATAGTTAACTGAAAAAATAATAACTGTAAAAATATAGATGTGAACATCTCTGTGTATTTTAATATTAAGTGCATTTTAAAAAATTTGCATTAGTGAATTTTTTCTTTAGAAAGTTTTTTTTAAATTTTTTTTTAAAGGTAAAATTTTATAAATAGATATGTAACAATACATAGTAATTGCAAAATTCTTATTTACTCAAAGAATAGATATAAATTCATTCTGTTAATTTTAATATTAAGTATGTGATAAAATTCTACATAATTTATTTATTTTTTTAGACAGAAAAAAACTTTACATTTTATAAATACATATATATTACTAAAGCTCCTATTCACTTTTCAATAACTATATAGAGAATTAATATGAGCGCACTGTTTATTTAAATACTGAAAGCATATTATAAAATTAGAATAAATTTTTTTGTGAAAATAGCATAATTTCTATTAATTCAAAGAAGAATAAAGTTCACGATGGATATGAGTATTAAATACATAATAAATTTTCTGATAAATCGTTTCGTATTCGTTGGTAATTCGTTTCAAGTTATTTGTTCAATTAAATTAAAAACAAATTCGGATGTAATAAAAGAAACACTTTTAGCTAAAATAATTATATAGCTCAATTAAATGACATTACATGAATACTTGAACATTTATAAATTAAGATGGTGAATAAATAATTATTCCATCGACTGATCTATTCTATGGCGATACTGATTGTTTAAATCATAAATCTAATATTTATTGAAACAAATTCCATTCAATCCGTCTTTTTTTATAATCAAATTAATTAGTTAGGTGTTATAATATAAATATATATATATATTTAAGTGAAATAAACTGTTCATACCTTTGAACTTTCACTCCTCTGATTTCAGGCGAAAAGAAATGCTGATTTGATGTGAAGAATTGCATGATCATTTCTTCCGTTATTTTTGGAAGATTATCCGTCTGGGCTTTTTGAAAACCTTCCTCCATTTTACACACACTTATAAAAGTGTAAATTTAATCCACAAAATTAGTATTAGTATAAATTTCAAGACGAAAGAGAACACCGTATAAAAATCACGTTGAAATACGCATTGAGAAAGGAGTAGACTTACCTCCCGTCGGCACATGTGACGTCACGGCCAATCAGGGATCGTTTTTGATTGCATCATCTACGGAGCCTTTTTAGAGCAATTTAAATTATTAATAAATAAATAAATAAACATTTTTATAAATAAAAAATCGGATTTTCGAATTCGTGAGAAAATTTCCTACACGTTATGACTGAAAATTTAAAATTTTAAGAGATGCTGTAATTGTCCATTATACAATTTTTTCTAAAACCCTGTTTTTGGTTACCATGATATTCTTTGCTTTTATTGACATCTCTTTTAGGTTACCACAATTGTTTTTTCATTACCAGATTGGTTCTTGGTTTATTTTCATGTACATTAATTTAATTAATTTTCATATATATATTAATTTAAATTTTAAAATTCATTTTTCTTTTATCATTAGTTACTCGCTTGTTAGAGTCAGACCCCTTTGGTTAGAAAAAATGCCTATTGTACAATTTTGATGAATCCCTGTTTCTGATTATATCTATTAATTTTTGACTCCCNTTACTCAAATAAATACACACAAGCGATTAATACGATATCACTTTTCCATAACATCCTTTTCCCATTCCCCCTCCTCCGAAATTAGTAATACATTCGCAAAGCAAACACTTTCAAGGCCATTTTACTGCATTCTGAAGTAGGGGGTGTAGTTCTATTTATAGCAGCGCAATGCAAAGCATCGTACTTCAGGAAAGCGTATATATACGCCTGCGGCAGTTACCGCATCGTCTGGCCGAGACGTATATATACGCCCGCGGCAGTTACGGGGTTAACAAAGACTCCTGCATTTTACGACTACCACCTGTTTGCCTGTATATTCTCAAATTTCTCCATATTTGTTGAAAAAGTTGTATGCAGTATGCTGAGTGTTAATATTTTAAGTACCTTTTACGGTCAGGCTACCCTTGGGATTTTTTCGTGGTTTTTCCTTTCCATGTAACGCGATTGCGGGTTAGTTCTATCAAAATGTCCTCCACAATATAAAATTTCTTCCAATACTGGATTGATCCAGGAGTTTCCTTGTCTTCTGGATTGGGTTCAAAATTACAAGGCAACAGAGTTGAACACTAGTATCCATAAACCAAAAATTGGGTCGGCTGTTTAACAATTGTTATAAAATAGTTTAAGTAATTATAAATAATGGTTTAAAAGAATCTTCTTTAGATTAAGATTTACATACATATTTTTTAATTCGCTAAATGTAAGTGCTTATGTTATTTCCACTTTTGAATTTCTCTTTTTGACTTAAATGATTATACATGATATAGTAAAACAGTAAAATCTCAGTTATTTTTTTTTTACAATGTTGGCAGGTATGTATTACCTTATCAGATATATGTATGCTGATTGAGAATGGCAAGTTTCTGAGAATATATATGTAAACAAATAAAATGGCCGAGTAGAAAGAATGGCAGAGTAAAGAAGAGCATTTGTTTTCACATATATGTCTTTTAAAATTTTATTTTCTCTGTACCAAACTTAATTTTTTAGCACTTTTTTTCTGACTGAAAATAACTTTAGATTGGGTGCTTGAAAATTGATGCAAATTTTTTAAAAAAGTTATCTTGTTCAAAAAAATTAAATAGAATTAAGAAAAATTATTAAAGTTTTTTTTTAAATTTTTTTTTTTAACAAATTGGCGAAATGTTTCACTTAAATGGATATAATTTGAACAAATGAATCGTTTCCAGTTTTTGCATATGTTTTATGAACCTGAACGAAACATTAATGGAGTAATTTTTTAAGTATTAAGTAGTCTGATCACATGCTTTACATTGAAAAAATAGAATCACAAAAGTTGAAGTTCTTTTATTAGTTTTAATATCCTATTTTATTCTTATTCATCCTATAACACTTTATGTTTATTCATTACTGTAAGTGTCAGTTTGTTTTAATTTACATTAAAACAAACTGACACTTACAATAATGAAAGAGTAATAGTTCCCATTTTCATAATTCCAGTGGCTGAAATACCAGAAAACAAAAACACAAATAATGTTTGCACAGATTTATGCAATTCGATTTTGTTTAGTGTATATCTTTCATCTTTTATAATTATTACTCATATATTTAAATAGAAAATTTTAAAGAAGAAAATAATGAAAAATGTATTAATGAAATCGAAACTGACGTCGTCAGGGGGTACCAGTTCCAGAAGTCATAAAAACACAAAACCTTTTCTATCAAGAGAGCATGACAAATGTCTGAAATTTGCTCTTTCTGTACCTCGAAGGTTTTGCAAAAAGTCCAGAAAGAGAGAAAAAGAGAATAAAAAAACAAAATACAAAAGTAAACTGAGTTGCCCCAGTTAAGCTTTTCTACTAACAAATGGCAACAACTTTCTTGCTTACGTTTTTCTTCTTCTTTCTGCTCATAAAATGGAGGCGTAGTTTGTTAGTGAATTTCTGTTTGGTTAAGGTTTTTCAGAAAGTAGTGTGCTGTTTTGGTTTAACTATGGAATATTTTTAAGCAGGTTTTTTAAACGTTGTTTTCCTTTTGTAATTAGTTTATATAATACTTATTTTAATTAGGAAAGAAAATACTACTCTTAGAGCAAATGTTTGTCCAAATACAATATCAGTTATACCAAATGCAGTGGATACAACGATCTTCAAGCCAGATTTCTTGCCAAAGCTAAAGTCGAGAAGTAAAGTAATTTATGCCAACATGTTCACCTTATTTTTGCTGTAAAATTTCATTTGTATTCCTTTTAGCTTTTGTTTTCTCATGGCACTGATGTCCCAAAGTTAAAATATAGGCTCTCTCATATCTTAACTATATATAAGAGCCTGTGGCAGAATCTTGGGGACACAGCGACATTGTCGCAGAATACTTTCCTTTTCTGCAGATTTATTTTTAAAAAATGCATTTTTTTTTTTTACTTTGCTTTGAGAATGAAAAAAATTCTCAATGACTGATTGATATTATTAAAAGTAATTTCCAAGTCGATAAAATTTTAAAAAGTAAACTACAGTGAAACCTCCTGTTATGGACACT
>NC_092207.1:8510110-8513003 GCF_043381705.1 Parasteatoda tepidariorum | reverse complement strand
TTTATAAGCAGAATTCGCCTGAAAAAAAAAATCAGGTATCAAGAAATCCTAAGTATCAAATTTTAACCTAAATCAAATTTCGTAGCTAAAAGAGACATTTCGTTATTTAAAAGTAAAACATTAAAATATAAAACCTGAAAATGCTTATAAAAGAAGTTTTGTTTTTTAAATAATTTTTGTACAATGGTTATAACTGTAAAATATAAATTGTAACACAATTTTAATTCTGATACAAAACTGAAATTTTTTATTGTTCTTCTTACTCTTTTAGTGGTTTAATGGATCATTGAAACAAAATTGTTATTGATTAATGATTAATTTTTAATAAAGCCAAATTGTTATTGATTGTTATTGTATTGATTGAATTGCTGTTATTGTTATTGATTGAATTGCTGTTATTGTTATTGATTAATTTTTAATAAAGCCAAATGTAATGTACATTAAGCTTAAAAGTGCTACTTGAGCAACTTTTTGCTTTGCTTTTGCATTTGAGATCTTAAAGCTGTTTCACAAAAGCTCATTGTCGCATAATATAAAGGTTTTTTTTGTAAATGTTATTTTTATAGCCACTTTATAAATTATGTGGACACTTTTTCAGAAATTGAAAGTTACACTTTTAATTATATATGCAGTCAAAATATGGCAAACATTACCAGGTTCATATCTAAAATCATGAAAAATTTTAAGAAACAAGTGAAATAAATTAATATTTAGAACAGTATAAAATATTCATAACAATTACATACTTATTAACCCTAAATAACTAAACATTCATAGCAGAATGCTGACTCCAGACAGTTTTGCAAATTAGTCACCTTGTGGCTATGGGGCAACCAAACATAGCTGGAGATGGAAAATATAGAATTATAGCTTTGCCTCCAGTGTAAGGCACTTAAACTGTGGTTTTATTTATTTTCTTTGGCAAAAGAGCTCTGAAAAAAACCTCTTAAATAATGTGATTTTTAATCGTTCCATGATTATAGAACTGAAAAAAAAATGTTTCAGGAGTTGTGATGCCTATATAGGCATTACATATTTCCTAGCATTTAAAGATTTCTTTAATTTCCTTAATTAAATTTTTTTTAAATCATTCTTAATCCAATTTTCATTAAATTAAACTAATTATTTAGTTTTTATTACATTTTATAAAAAGCAAATATAAAAAATTTATTCTTTTCCTAACAATCAATACAATGGCAAATTTTTTAAAAATTCAATATAAATGCATAATTTATTAAGTCATGCCAAGACTTAATTGAACATCAAAATCTATTTTTAACTCTTTATTCTTTAATTTCTCTAACCACAAAAGTTAATTTAAATTACCAAGCACTCAGAAACTTCTTGTNTATTATTAGTATTACTGCAGTTAATTATATAAAATCCTTCCATGATTATAGAACTGAAAAATAATGTTTCAGGAGTTGTGATGCCTATATAGGCATTACATACTTCCTAGCATTTAAAGATTTCTTTAATTTCCTAAATTAAATTTTTTTAAATCATTCTTAATCCAATTTTCATTAAATTAAACTAATTATTTAGCTTTTATTACATTTTATAAAAAGCAAATATAAAAATTTTATTCTTTTCCTAACAATTAATACAACGGCTAATTTTTTAAAAATTCAATACAAATGCATTATTCATTAAGTCATGCCATGACTTAATTGAACATCAAAATCTATTTTTAACTCTTTATTCTTTAATTTCTCTAACCACAAAAGTTAATTTAAATTATCAAGCACTCAGAAACTTCTTGTTTCTGTTTAATAAATAGCATGATTACAATTTAAAAATTCAATAGAAAAATTAATAAAATATTAATTAAATTGAGAAACACCATGATAAGAATAAAATAAGACTTACAACTGCATCTTTCTTGGTACCATCTAAAAACAGCAATGGTTTGCGAGTGCATTTTAAAGTTTCATCAAGCCACTTGGGTATGTTACATAACGATGAGAGGATACAGAAACCAAATACTAAGATCACAACTGCAATAAATACATCCAAATAAGAAAAAAAAATATTGTAAGGCATGATTTTAGAATAATAAATAAATACAGCAAACTCTGACAAGGCAAATTCACTTGTAAAGTGTAATTTTGTCTAAATTGGAAAATTTCTTATAAAAGCAAATTTAGCAGCAGTAGCAGGAACATNAAGAATAGAATAAGACTTACAACTGCATCTTTCTTGGTACCATCTAAAAACAGCAATGGTTTGCGAGTGCATTTTAAAGTTTCATCAAGCCACTTGGGTATGTTATATAACGATGAGAGGACACAGAAACCAAATACTAAGATCACAACTGCAATAAATACATCAAAATAAGAAAAAAAATATTGTAAAGCATGATTTTAGAATAATAAATAAATACAGCAAACTCTGTCAAGGCAAATTCACTTGTAAAGTGTAATTTTGTCTTAATTGGAAAATTTCTTATAAAAGCAGATTTTGCAGCCTGGAACATTTATTAAATACACAGAATATTCTTATTTTACTGAATTGACAAAGGTATATGATGCAAATGAATTTGGGGGAATAAATGTAAACGAATTTAGGCAAACAGAAAAATAAAAATTTAAAATAAAAACAAGTAATGGACCTAAAATATGTTTCTCCTAGATAAATACATGGTTTGAAGTAAGATTTCAAGACCCTAAAGTCGTCACAGTAGACATTTTCTGGAATGTTCTTTAGAACCTTGGCGAAAGACTTTGTAATGTTCCATCGACCAACAACACCAATCAAGAATGTTATCAGACAAATTCCTAAATTTTTTTTACATTCCTGTTTTTTTTTTTTTTGTGCTCCGATTTGGGTGAACCCATAGTCTGTCAGCAGGGGTAGAATTATCGGTTACTGCATCACAACACGTCTTTTTGGT
>NC_092207.1:8504344-8509999 GCF_043381705.1 Parasteatoda tepidariorum | reverse complement strand
ATAACTAGCTTCAAAACTTCCCATGCATTTTTCAAAATCTAATTTTTCTTATCTTATCCTATATAAGCATTTCTGGAATATACGCAGAGGGTATTGTTTACTAAAACTTCGTTTAAAATAATTTTTTCTGTCAATAATTTGTTTGTCCCATGAAAATCTGTCATTTTCCTGGCTACTTTTATTTAGTGATTTATTACCAAAATCGATAGCACCAGAATCAATATCTTATGTTAATAGATTGATTAGATACCCTCCTATCTGAATATGTCTTATTGCATGAATAAAGAACCAATTTTCTGGCTCAAAATCTATTTCAAATTTTTTTTCAAGGAGAGTAGATTTTTATGCTGTCATTTTCCTGACTTCTTGAAATCATTAATAACAAAAACTACATAGTTTTATCTGAGTTATTTTAAGAAATACTGTTGTTTTCTGCAGAGTATAAATGTCTTCGGTCAAAATATTAAATTAAAGTAAAGTTATATGCTATAAAATAGCGAATTTGTCATTATCCTGGCTTATGAATGCCGGGACATTGAAGTGTTGACAGAAATTCTTTATAACTGCTAATACTGTAAAGAGGGAAAGCAAATATTAACCTAATACCAAGTTTATGTATGATTGAAATATGTTTGGATGTAATCAAAGTTATTTATTTATTTAATGATTGATTATTATACACAATTTTATTCTGTAGATATCAGAAACCAACAAATTTTTTCTTTCTTTCTACAGTGGATAAAAAGAATTAATTTAAGCAATTTATTGTCCATCTAACATTACTATTAACTTAAAATGACTGTTTTTTAAACTTCTAAGGTAATATGTCATTTTTCTGGCACTCAAGATTTGGTGAATTTCTATTTTATTTTTTTTTCTTGAGCAAATATCAATAAACTACACTGCGGTCTATAAGATATTAATAAGTGTAGCTAAAGAAGTATACAAAAAATTTCTTAGATTATTTTGAAGATTTCAAATTTGAAGAAATTTTTTGGTTCGAATTGTCATGTTTCGTGAGAATCACCCATATGTATTTAGAACTTTGATCAAGTAATGAACGATAAAAAAGAACACAATCAAAGCCATAAATTATTAGAGTTTGGAAAAAGAACTCCAAACAAAACATCAAATTTTGTGGAATCAGTATGGAGAGAAATCACGGTAGATGAAATTAAAAACCAATTTGTTAGATACAAACATATTGGTTTTAATTATTTTAATCAAACTTTTGTTGGAATTCTCTAAATTGGTAATGCTCATCAATTGGATATCAGTTATAGATATAGTTCATGCTTAAACATCAATCTGATAATGTGTAAGTTTTTATAATTTTATTTTTAACATTAATTCTGTAGTGCTTACTGCGAATGTTAGTGCTTTATGGAAAATATACATTACATGAAAATGTTCAAAGAAAAAAAAAGACATAAAAACTAGTAATTTATAAAAATAATATTTTGTTTTTAAAAAAGGGTTAGTAAAAATGTATGTAATGAGAACCTCTTGCTCCTCTGTAATATGATGATGCAATGCATTTAAACTTTTCTTGTCCAGCTGTATCCCACCTAAAAATAAAGAAGAAATCTCAACAAATCATAACATCAAAAATAAATCTACAGACAGAAAACAACAATATATATATAGTATATACTCGATATCTCAAAGTTGGGAAGCTAAAATAGTCAAGAAAATGAGTTTTCAAGAACAAGTTCTGAACCAAATATGTTCTAAAAAGTAAAAAAGTAATTCTAAAACTTACAGTTGTGAAACATCAGAATATAAGTATTAATAAACATATTTGTATAATAGTTGACTATAAGTCTAAATGCAGTAATGATGAAAAAAAACAACTTTAAATTTTTTTCTATTAAAAAGCAACACAAAAATAATTATGCATTAAATATAAAATAATTAAATTACGATAAACTTACATTGATAGAGTTCTTTAAAAAAAAAACTCTACCATCGTGGCCTGTCAACATCGTTTTTGAAATTGCTCATTGTTCTCGTAACATTTCATAAAACATTTTAATAAGTGGGCAGCATTTTCTCTTGAGACGCAGTAATGTTGAGTGGTGGTATGTGATGATTTTTCCGAGAAAAAAAGTTTTTTACTTTGAAAAGTATTCGATATAGGAATTCAAATTAATACTAGTTGGATATGCAATGCTAAGGGAAAAAATATTTTTTTTGACATAAAAGGGTTTTAGATATCGAGATAGCTTGCGATATCGAGATATCAAAGCTTGCGATATCAAAGCTTGCGATATCGAGAGTATACTGTATATGTGTGTGTGTATATATGTAATACAAAAATTATGAATACTTTTGTATTAATAAAACCATTAAAACTCTTTCGTTTTCATAAAATGTCTTTGGTAAAGAATAGGTGTAGAAATTCTATTATGGGACTTCAAGGATGAAAACATTGAATTATAATTATACCTAATTGCAAAGGAGTAGTTATTTTTAGAATCTTATCCCTCATTCACTTCCATATTAGGAAGCATTAAATTATTGTCGATAATGCGTAGAGTTACAAACTATGCACTGACTTAGCCTTTTCACCTCCAAATCTGTAAGTATTTAATATATATATATGTCACATTTACACTTAATGTAAAGTGACAAATTGATTTCTAATTTTACTTAACCTTTAATTTTTCTTTAAACATTCTTCCTTTTTTTCAATTTGGCAATTTTATTTTTAACTTTCTTGTTGACCTTTCTCATGGTCGTTGCGGTCATCGCACTTCCTGTGGGGAAAGTCAACCAACCCCTCTATTCACGCCTTTCTTTTTCTGCTTTTAATTTTAGGGGGGCTAACTAACCAATCTCTTTCCTTTAAATTTCTAACTCTCCGCCTCTTTAAATTTAATTGGCCGTAATTTTTACGGGCTACCCCAGTTAAGGAATTTTTTTAAGTCACTTTTTTAATACATTCTCTTTTTCTCGAGCCTTCGGGCAGGTTACCTTTCTTTTAAAATTCTCCGCGATGCGGACTTCGGTCCGTATCGAGGGATTTCTTTTTACATTTTTTTCTTAACCTTTATTTTAAATTAAATCCTTAGCTGTAATCAATTTCTGTAAAATTTGAAATCAATATTTCATACCTTTAATTTTCTTTAACATTAAAAAGCCCTCTCAAATTTAAGTTTTCTTCTCATATTTATTTTAACGGTTAAATTACCCGTTCCTTTATATTTAACTTTATGCATGACGCCCTTGGTTTCTTTAAATTCTCTTGTCACCCATTTCCTTTTAAAAGATATATTTTTTTTGTGCCACAAAATGTGTTGCAATCATATTGTTTGTTTGATACGAAATAATCAAAATAAGTAGTTTTACAAAAATAAATGTTTGGTTGAACAGAAAGTTTTGTGTGATTGTTTTTTTAGCTTTACCTTTATCGCTATTAGTTATCACCTTTTTTCCTTCTGTATGTGGTGAGTACCTTTTTTTACTGTTATGGGCATGCATAAATGTGAATTTATTAGTTTTTCTTATTGGAAACATCAGCTTACTGTTTGAATCATATATATTGTTTGGATATAGCATGACTTTATCGTATTTANCTTTCCTCAACAGCTAATCCTTGAAAATTAAATAGCAAAGAGGTAAAAAAAGTTAGCAAAGCTAAAATAAAACACATTTTTCTATATTTCATTCACCTATATTTTTCATTCATCTACAGAGGAACAAGAAATATCTTAAAGTTTAAAACCAAATATATCTATAGATGTTTATAAATATTTTGCTTGGTTACACAAGTTCTTTGGAAACTAAAAATCGGTCTTCCAACAGGAATCTGTTCAGTACACAGTGCTAAAGGCATCGAGGAAAGTTCACCTTATTCACTAGACTTGAATGTAATGGATTTTTCTATTAGATTCATTTTAGAGACCAGGGTAAGTACAGTGATGTTTGAAAACGGGTTAATACTAATATAATTACATAAAATTTTGTACACTTTACAATTAAAAAGGTTGATGATTATTATATAATAAATGATTATAAATAACTATAAATATTTTTTACATAGAATTATTTTCGAGTAAACAAATTTTACAATTGTTTTTTAAAAAAATGTACCTTGAGAGATATGATAAATTGGGTGAAAAGTACGGGTAATGAAATCAAGAAACTCAAATTTTCAATAGCATTCCAGACTGAACTATCGAAATATTATTTTCCAGATTTTCCTAATCAGTAATTAAAAAAAAAGGAATATATAATCAAAGAAAGCATGATATGATTTTATAACAAAAAACATGGTCTGCACTAGCTTGCATTCATAAGGTTTACCCATTTGAGTTCGTCGGAAAAAAGAATAGATCAAAAGTTATTCAACTGTGTTTGAAAGTATTTTAGAAAAGTTTCACTCTTGGATGAAAATGTTTTGAGATATTGCTATTTAAAGTTTCCAAACCATTTTTATTCATACACACTCAATAATGTAAAAAATAATGTGTGTTTCTTATTTATATCAGTTTCAACTTATAGTTTTATGATGTTACAAATAAACAAAACTTTCCGATTATCTAAGAGAAAAAAACTCATTATTTTTGTAATTTAGAAATAAAAATACTTAAAAGTATAAAATAAAGAAATAATGGTAAAAATTTATGTATATAATAATAAGTAACTCAAAAAAACAACTAAATGATGAATCTTCAGTTTAATCCTAAACTAAAATAACATTACTATCTATGTTCTGTTATCTAAACTAGTACCAAAGCACATAAACCTTCTAACTCATAAACTAGTTACTGAAAGTGCAATAAACAAATGTGGTCCCATTGCCTATTTTAAACCTCTAGCATTAGCAATAATTCAAAACAATTAATATATATAAAAGACTGCTTTTTTGGCATATTTTCTTTAATAATAAATTTTACTAAGAAGTATAAGGTTTTTAAATTAATTTAATTTTTCTTCAAGTCCTTAAAAATTAAATATAAAAGAAGAAAAACATTAACAAAGGTAAACATCCTAACTCATAAACTAGCAACTGAAAGTGTGATGAACAAATGTGGCTCCATTGCCTATTTTAAACCTCTAGCATTAGCGATTTGCATTCTGAAACCGAAAGTAACAATAGGGACTGCTCCTTTATAGTTTGGAAAGGGAAATCACAGCTGCAGGGGTAGCAGCAAAGTTTTTTAAAATATTAGGAACTTTTTTCAAAAAATTTTAGGGAAAATATGATTTTGCTAGGATAAAAACAGATCACACGGTAGTTTATTACATAACAGAAGATTATTACAATTCATCCACACATATCATAAATAATTGCAAGCCATAAAATAAAGCTCTGAAATTTATTAAGTCAAGAATGAAATCTCTAAAGTGTAAAAATGAAATTTCAACTTTACATATTACCTATCAGAAATTAAGTGCATAATTCAGGAACAGGCAAAAGTGAGAATAAATCAAGAGAAAAAATAAATTAACACCAACTTGGATTTTTATTTAATTTTTACCTTCTTAATCAAAACTTTATTATTACCCTTTACCTTACTTTATTAAGAAAAACTATTGTGTGATATTATTAGATTTCAAATCAGCAATTTATATTAGAAGTTAGAGAAAAACAAATTAATCATGATCATTTTTCTAATATATTCTACTGTGAAGATGAGTCCTACAAGT
>NC_092207.1:8494065-8504253 GCF_043381705.1 Parasteatoda tepidariorum | reverse complement strand
GATTTGCATTCTGAAACCGAAAGTAACTACAGGGACTGCTCCTTTATAGTTTGGAAAGGGAAATCACAGCTGCTAAAAAAAAGCATCATCTTTGTAAAGATGACACTTTCAGCTGGATTTCAAACTGAGGAAGAGAGAACAAATGAGTTAAGCTGTTTCATTGAAATCACTCAATTATCGCCATTATTTCTGAGCATTAGTTTTATGTTCATTTTAAATTTAGATATGAATTCAACAAAATTGATCACTCCTGATTATACAATATAGTGAGCTTAGTGAAAAAACTTACTACTAATAATTATTATCTAAAAGATAAACAGCTGAATAATTAAAGGTTAAACAATAAAAAGATTAAAAATTATTTAAGATAATAAACTCACAGTTGCAATATGTAAGGAACTCCTAACATTTAAAATTTTTCTGCTTTAAAATCTACCCTAATAGTTGCCTTGTAGTTTGTATCAAACACTTGTAGACAAAACCTTAAAATGAATAAGAAAATTATGAATAAATCATGAGTAATAGTGAGCACACTAATAAGCAATTGAACAATCGAAAAAAATTATTTTGTGCTATAGAAGTATTTTTAGAATTGTCTCTAAATAGGAACATCAATAGGTTAAAAACTTCTGACACTTCACATTTATAACAGAAACATAAAAAAAAAAGAAAAACAGATATATAAAAGCAAAACTTTTGACAAAAAAAGGAAAAAAAAAACAGGGACATATTAAAACTAGTAAGCAATAGGTACATTAAAAAGAATTTTTTTCTGCTTTCAATGCATTACTCTAAAAAGGATCATTAATAAGATCATTTTCTGATACATTAATAAGATCATTTTCTCATACTCTGCATTTATAACAGCAACATAAAAAAAGAAAAGCATATATATATAAAAAAAGACTTTAATTACCGCCGGACAAGACAAGTTTTCCCAACAGCAACATCTCCAACAACAATGACTTTTGTCAGCCTGAGCCTATAAAAATGCAAATATAGTCAATGTTTTTTGAAGACACAAATACTGATAATTGAAGTTACATTTAAAATGCAAACTGGAAAAAAGTCACATTTTCCCTGACTATAATTATTTCAATTACAGTAGAGCCTTGATTATCACTAAAAAGTCTTCGATTTGAATACTTCTGTTAATCAAAATTGATTTTGAAGTGTTTTTTTTTCCCCATGCATATTTATTTCTTTTCCTATTTAAATTTCAATGCCCTTTTATGGAATTAAAAATAAATGTTTTATTATTCGGTGATATTAAAAATAAGAATTGTTAAATACTTAAAAAAGATATGTTTAATAAATTGTATTTCATTATAATTAAGAAGTTGTATGAATATTATAAATAAATGAAATGAACTTTGAATCAATGACATCAGCTAAGAATTCAAAATTAGATACTGCTACAATAAATATACAAACTTTACTTTCTAAAATATTTTGAAAAAGGTAATGTAACTTAAAAAAAAAAAAGATCTTGAGGGAAATTCCAAACCTGAAATACTGAGTTTTGGTAAAAAATAGGGCTCTGAGAATTTAATGCACCCTGGGTCAAAGTCAAAAAAGTCAGTCAAAGAATGCTCCCTCGATAATATGATTATTTCAATTGGGTACTTGCACTGCAAGAAGATCTCCCATACCCACACATGTGACCTACGATGTCAACTAATCTTTATCAGCAAAATGGCGTATTAAAGTTGAGCCAAGTTTCTCCACATAAGTTAGAATGTTAATTAACGATAAGTTAATTAAATACAGAGCGTACATCGAATCAGCTGAAATATGATTCTTTTTCGTCCACTTCTTTTACTTAACTTAGATTTATAATATGGTTACGTGTTTTATTGTAACCATGATATATTTTTGTACCTGGCAACTTCTATCAATAATTAGTTTATGTTCCACATGGCTTCCAACCTGTCTCTGCTGTTAAGTCTCTATGTAAATATATGGTGAAAGAATCAACAACCAATCAAGATAGAGATACCCACACTACGCCACTTGCAGGTATCCCTCTGTCTGATGTAACAAACTTACTTCAGACATTAGAGGTCTTACTTTATTTGAATTAATTCATAGTAAGCAAAAAATGCAACTCTCTTACAATTATTCACTTAAAATTACTTTGATAAGAAAAATACCATAAAAACGAGAGAGAGAGAAATAATCTTACATTTCACATTTTGAAACATTTATTTTATGGCAAGCACTGTGAATCCGGTTGGAAAAGTTCATTTCTCCATGTGGTGAACAATCATAATTGTATGGCTAAAAAGCAACAAGTAAAATTTTAAAACAATCAATAAATAACAATGACATGTTTTTGTGAATCAAGTCACAATTGACAACTAATATGAAAAGCTGCTGAAAATTATTTTATTATTAATTTTTTACATCATATAATACAGTGGTCTCTTGAGTCATTATAAGGGAGGAAGCAAACATGGCATTTTTGTCAAGCCTCTGCTTTTATAGAACTCTACACAGTTCTCAGCTAATGACATCTATAAAATAATTCTTTTTTAATAATAATAAAATTTGGATTTTTAATTTATTTTTGTGAATAAAAATTTGAAATATTTGTTTTCTATTTCAATTAAAGGGATAGATCTAATAATCTAAGTCTAACTGCTGAAAGCAGTGGTCTCGACCCTAGATTCATAAAAATTGCAATATAAGATAGATCAAAATACTTTTATATGCTTATTTAAGTTAAAAAAGTTCTCACTTGTAAAGATATATAAATAAATTATCTCCTAAGATTTCTAGTGATGGCCTC
Source organism: Parasteatoda tepidariorum (assembly GCF_043381705.1). Classification (NCBI taxonomy): domain Eukaryota; kingdom Metazoa; phylum Arthropoda; class Arachnida; order Araneae; family Theridiidae; genus Parasteatoda; species Parasteatoda tepidariorum. Next base: position 8,501,462 of record NC_092207.1, on the reverse strand, counting down.
TTAATATGAGACTCCAATTATGCATTTTTTAAATAACAGCAGTTACAATTATCTCCATAGATTTCAATGGTAAGCTATATCGAAAAGTAATACTCCATTATAGGTGTTCTCCTAAATTATGGAATGAAGGACTCATGAATGAGTCCTCATTCAAGAATTCTTTGGGCAATTTATTCATCCATACTCATTCGAAAATTTCAACCATCTCCCTTCAAGAATATTGACATTTTTTTAATCATTGTTTTATGCAGTATAAAGTTCTATAAAATATGCCCACAATTTTGCTTACCCTAGGAAATTCTGTAATTGTTCTTTCTTCAACAGTTTTTCTTAAATGAACTTCATAGAAGGTATTCTCATCATTTTTTGTGTTTTCATCCATATGAAGATTTCAACCTAAAATGAAAAATAAAATTAAATTTTTGATACAATTTATTATTTAATAAAGATATTTAGTACATTCATTTCTTATTAGTCTTTACATCACATTAAATCAACCATTGGATAAAATGTTAGGTATTTGTGTTGCGTAGTTTTGGCTCATAGGTAGAGGAGAATGGAAGAAAATTACCAAGATTCACTCTTTTCGCACCATTTCTTTCCAAGTTAAGTATTTCTGGAAATTTTTCACAGCAATATAATTTTTAAAAATTAAAACTTGAGAACTATTTACCATCGAGAGGTAAATTTTTAATATAATTTGACAAAATATATAATAGCTTAATTATTAAAAAAAAAATTAAAATGTTAGGAACTTCTGAAGCTATAAGAGTGAACTAGAGGACAGAAAATATAGCTTTGAAGGTGTAATAGATTTTAAGATAGATTTTTAAAAAATATAAACAATAAAGAAATTTTTAAAAATGCATTACTTGAAAACAAATGGTGCAAAAAATCGGGTATTTTCATGCCAGAAGCAGCTTTTTACAGGTGCAGATAATTAACATAAACTTCTAATAATCTATGAACAAAAATTATACAACCACATTCATGGTTTGTTTCTAAGACACAACATAAATTTAAATAATAAAATAACATGTAACCTAAAAAAAATTAGAACAACAACTTATAAAGAGAGACTACAATTTGATTCTCATCATGTTATTTTTGTAAACAACAGTAAAACAGAAACAAAATTTTGAAAAGACGTTATTCAAAAAATACTCATTTAACAATATTATTAAGATACATGATGTAATACACAATTCCACTATCATTATAATAGTTATTTTTTTAAATGCACGTAAAACGTAAATAAAATTTGGAAAAGAAGATATGCAAAAGGTAAAATGAAAAATGTCACTGAACGATTGAGACTTTTTAAAAAATCGATACTGAAACTAAAATATATAAAAAAAAATTAAAAAAAACATGTACCATAAAAAATTAGAATAAAAACTTATCAAAGATGGGCTACACTTTCTCGATTATAATCAATTTTGTAAACATATGTAAATTATGAAAGGGTGTATTAAGTACAAATTGTCGGCTAATGACTAAGATTTTTAAAATAGTAACTTTTTTAGCTATCTTTTTCAACAACTTACATAAGTTAATTTAAACACAGTTTTAATTTAAGATAAGCTGATAGAAAAGAACACAAAACCGACTTATTCTTTTGTTTATCAACAAAAGTGATAGGGCTAAAGTAGAGTTGTATTAGTTCTGTTTATAACAATAGCACAGAATAAATTTAGAAAGTTATTGAATTAAGGTTCTGAAGGAGTAAATAAAAAATCAATTTTCTATTATCAGAGTGATTAAACATTAGTCGATGCAAAAAAATTATAAGTTTTGAATCACTTCACTGGAAACGTGAAAAAATGACTCATTTCATCTGCTCACTGTGCCGTTGACTGAGATTGTTTGTTTATGTTTAGCTTTCAAAATGAATTGTTGTTATTATGCCTGTTTCCGTAGTTAATGTATTGTTCAATTGAGAAACGACTCATAAATTATGGCAGATGCTAAATTTTTTTAATAAAAAGGCGAAGTTTTATTTCGTGAACAGTCAAAGTATAATTTTTTATTGAAATTTAGATTTTAATCGAAAAGTAGAAAATATGCAGAAAAAGCTCAACATTTGGTAATTTAAATGATACTTATGCTGATGAAAATCCATATTAAATTATTCTCATATGCATACATAGTGCTTTGATAAAAATGTATTCTATTTAAAATTTTAACATTGGGAATGATACTAATTCATCCTATGTGTAGAACATACTTATTTTTTTTTTTAAATTGTCCCCATATTATAACACTATTGGTTTGGAAATATTTTGCATACAGAAATATTGGCATACTTCAATATTTAGATAAGTCAACGATCTACAACTAGTAAATAGTTTTGATTCTGAAAGAAAAAGTTAGATCTTATTTTTGATTGATCTGATCTATCACTTTAAATCAGGCAAGTGAAGTTTATATTGATTGCTAACTATATTTACAATTTGACTGAATTATCTTCTCTATGCTTTTGATCCTAAAAAAGAAAAAAGCGCAATTCTGTTTTTTTTTCTTTTCCAGATGATTTCTGTATAGGTATCTGTACCTATGTTTGTTGATTTCTGGGCATTATCCTGCAAGAAATAACGATAATAAAAAAAACAATGCTATAGAAGGGCTTCTAAGGCAAGCTTCCAAATGTTTTATTTAGTTTTTAAGAATATTTTTACGAGTTTAAAATCCTTTTGGGGAGCTGGCAGTTCTAGGTGGTGTGAACAGGTATCACTATAGAAATATGTCCCCCTTTTTTATACCTATTTAGATATTACAGAATGAAACCAGCATCACGAAACATATTTTATTATTAATTGAAATGTGTGCAGAACTTTCGAAATTAAAGTAGCAAAACACAAAATTAAATTAGGTAGTTATTTTTTATTCTGAAGTATGATTTACATAAAACCCCTTTATTTCTCATTTTTTTGGATAGGAATAACACTACTGTGACTAGATTTAGTTACAAATCTTAACGTTTTATGAGTTAATATCTTTTTTTTTGTATTTCTTAATGAGTTTTAACTTTTTATGAGTTATATAATTTGAAAAATGAGAAAAGACACTCATTTTCCATATTGATATATTTTTATTTTATTGGTGAAAGGCAATTTTTGTTTCAATATAAAAATAATAAAACCACATCTAACTCAAAATGTTAACTTTACAACTGAAATAATAGCTTACATAAAACATTTATTTATTAAAAAACTTTTTAGAATTTATTATTTTAAAAATTTTTATTACCTATTATTTAACAAAAATAAAATATGCTTTGTTTATGTAGTTTAAAAAGTTCTTTTCAAATCTGATGAACTGCCAGAAGTTATATATGAATTGACACAGTGTTCATATACATTAAATTCTAACACAGAATATTTTTTACTTCTAGTATGGTGTCTGATTTCTTCTATCCCAATACTGGTGGGGTAGAGAGTCATATTTACCAACTTGCTCAGTGTCTTATTAAAAAAGGTCACAAAGTCATTGTAATTACTCATGCTTATGGAAATCGTAAAGGAATTAGATATTTAACCAATGGATTAAAAGTATGTTTATAAGTAATTTTTAAATTTTACATATTATTAAAATAATATTATTAAAATTATATTATTAAAGTAATATTATTAATATTTTAATAATAATATTTTAATATTCTTAATAATATTATTAAAATGCATAACAACTTTTGTAATTTTTTCCCTCAGGCACAGCAATATCAAACTTTTTTTTTTGTTGCAAATTCCTAAGAAATGTTGTATATTGTCTAATTTTAATTATTCATCAGAGGAGGTTTCCTTTTTTTAAATTAAATAAATTGCAAATAATTTATTATGCATCTGATTTTATTTTAATAGTTTTGGCATTTTATATGTTTGTGTAGCTTTAAAAATACATTTTATATTCTTTTAATCTTTTTTTTTATTTTTAAAAATTGATGTCAGTTTCAATTTGGGTTCCCTATTAATTTTTGGATTTCAAACTTTGTTTTTCAGCTTGAATTCATATTCAGCACTATATGCTATAAATTTTTGCTTGTAGTATATTATTTATAATTCTTTTTTAGTTAACAAATTCACTTGCAAAGTAATTTTGATTCTCTTGCAAGTTATTGGTTGCTCCCAACTCAAAATTTTCTGTTTTACCTTCAACAACTTAAAATTTTTTAAAATTAATTTAAATAGTATATAACTAAAAAAATCTTTAATAGTTTAGAGTTAGTTTAATGTCAGGAAAAAAAATTACTTGCATTTTTAAGTGTTTTATATTGAATTTAAATTTGCTTAGTTTTCTATATTAATAATCACCGTGCATTTCACACCAAAAATATAAAGTTCTAATATTATTTTAAAAATTCATTATTGTTTATTATATTATTTTACAAGTTTATATAAATCTTAGGAAAGTTTTCCTTAATTTAAAGTTTACAGTGCATTTTTTTTATTAAAAAAAAAAAAAAAAACAATTGGTAGAATACAAAATAAAAAAAATGTACTAGAAACTTTCAATTTTTAAATTGAAATATTCAATTATTAATCCCTATATCAATTTATGTTATTGTTTATTTATAATTGTCTTGAAACATAACAAATAAATTGCTATAACTTGTATGCTAAATATAATCGGGTTTTATTTTTTTAAAAGTAATTATGTACTTATAGATACTTAATTCAATTATTAATTGCACACATTGTTTTACATTTTTTTAGGTATATTATATGCCTGTATGGGTGGTGTACAATCAGTGCACACTTCCGACATTATTTACCACCTTCCCTGTCATCCGTTTTATCCTTGTTAGGGAAAAAATTTCTATTGTACATGGACATTCAGTAAGATACTTTTCCCCCTTACTTTTGCTGTTAAGGCTCCTCAAAAAATTGTGTAAAAATTTCCTAAAATTGTATGATTTGCCAACTTTGTTGCCAAATTCCAAAAAAATAGTAAATTAACTATCACTGAATGTACTAATGCTTATCATTTATTTATTTACCTTGGCTCTAGTGTAGGGTCTGGAAACCCTTGAATTGTACAATTTTTGCTAAAAACCCTGTTTTGGTTACCATGATATTCTTTGCTCTTTCAGGTTACCACAATTTTTTTTCATTACCAGATTGGTTCTTGGTTTATTTTCATGTATATTAATTTAATTTATTTTCATATATATTAATTTAAATTTTAAAATTCCATTTTCTTTTATCATTCGTTACTCGCTTGTTAGAGTCGGGAACCCCTTGGATTAGAAAAAAATGTGAATTGTAAAATTTTGATGAATCCCTGTTTCTGATTATGTCTATTAATTTTTAACACCCTCCTTGGCATCAAAAAAATTGCCAAAAATGAGAGGTACCCCCCATTGTAAACTATTACCTTAATATTTTTAACTAATGTTTATGTTTCAATATGTATTATACTAAAGTAATACATTCTGAGGAATGACAATTATTATGCAATAGTATTGCAGTTTATTTATTTAAAGATATCTTATAATCAATTAAGGTATACGAAGAAAAGTAGATAATAGTAAATGAATTAAACTACAATGCTATAATAACAGCAAGAACAGATCTCATTTCAATGTAGCATAACCAAATGCAACCAAGCCAACATGATAGAACTACCTTTTTTAAAAAATAATAATAGTTATAAAACACATATTTGTCATAATTACAATTAGGGTATGCAGGTCATCAGCTTACCTTGGAATTCGAGTAAAATATGTGTGATTAAAAAAATGTTGTTTAGTGGAACACTTTTAATTAATATGACAATACAAAGGAAAAAAAAAATTTGTTATTTACCTATAAGTAGAAAAATCTGGACAGAATAATTTCTCTAATTTATATTTTCGTTTTCCTTTCAAGTTTTTCTGTCTTTCATGTTAAATAAGAAAATTTTCTTTTACAGTTTTGATGTTTAAAAATATAAAATAATTAAAAAATTTTAAATTTATGCAAATTTTTTTCAGGCATTTTCTGCATTAGCACATGAAGCAATGCTTCACGCTAAGACAATGGGACTGGAAGCAGTTTTTACAGATCATTCCCTATTTGGGTTTGCAGATGCCAGTGCCATAATCACAAATAAACTTCTCCAAATGACTTTGAGTGTCTGTAATCATGTGATATGTGTGTCTCATACTGGGTATGCTATATTTAGAATTATTTTAATTACTATATAATAGATATATACTATATAATAGATATAGTTTAATTTTTCTTTGCGATTATAAAATGTGTATTGTTCATTACTGTCTTTTTAAGGTATTCTCATGTTTTTTGGTTAAATTATTAAATTAATTTTTCGTAATAACTCCTCTCATTTCTATGCAATGACGTCTTAACACACTCGTATGTTGTTCTGGTATTTTTTGGTAAACAGGCCACCATTTTGGAATCTGAGTATTATTTCTTTTTCTTTTATATTTATGAATTTCTTTCTTTGAAGAATCAAGTTTTTATGCTCTTAGCAGCATGTCTCTCGAAGTTCTATTACCATACCTGCCAATTCTCCTGTTTTCTTAACAAAGACTCCTGCATTTTACGACTACCACCTGTTTGCCTGTATATTCTCAACTTTCTCCATATTTGTTGAAAAAGTTGTATGCAGTATGTTAATTGTTAATATTTTAAGTACCTTTTGCAGTCAGGCTACCCTTGGGATGTTTTTGTGGTTTTCCTTTCCATGTAACGCAAATGTGGGTTAGTTCTATCAAAATGTCCTCCACAATATAAAATTTCTTCCAATATTTGATTGATCCAGGAGTTTCCTTGTCTTCTGGATTGGGCTCAAAATTACAAGGCAACAGAGTTAAACACTAGTAGCCATAAACCAAAAATTGGGTCGGCTGTTTAACAATGGTTATAAAATAGTTTAAGGAATTATAAATAATGGTTTAAAAGAATCTTCTTTAGATTGAGATTTACATACATATTTTTTACTTCGCTAAATGTAAGTGCTTATGTTATTTCCACTTTTGAATTTCTCTTTTTGACTTACATGATTATACATGATATATCGCTAGTAAAACAGTAAAATCTCCGTTATTTTTCCCCTACAATGTTGGCAGGTATGTATTACCTTATCAGATATATGTATGCTGATTGAGAATGGCAAGTTTCTGAGAATATATACATATATATATTCTCAGATAACATGGCAGAGTAGCAAGAATGGCAGAGTAACGAAGAGCATTTATTTTCGCATATATGCCATTTAAAATTTTATTTTCTCTGTAGGAAACTTAATTTTCTAACACTTTTTTTCTGAGGGAAAATAAATTTAGTTTGGGTGCTTGAAAATTGATGTTAAATTGATGAAAATGATGTGAAAATTGATTGAGTTATCTTGTTCAAAAGAATTAAAAAAAATTATTTAAGTTTTTTTTTTTTTTT
>NC_092207.1:8489962-8493565 GCF_043381705.1 Parasteatoda tepidariorum | reverse complement strand
CTATTAAACTAATTTAATTGGTTTCAGAGCGGCTGAGTGGCAACCTTTTGCACCGATGCAGAGGCGCAAACGCTTATTGAAATTTTCAACAAAGAATTGTAAGTCTGTCTCCTATCCCCGCCAAAGCAATTGCTTTAAAGAGTCCAAACTTTTGCGTATAGAGCAAACAAACGATTTCACGTTTTCTTCACTTAAACGACTCTAAAATAGCACACTTTTGGCTTCAGATTGTAAAAAAGCAAAAACAACAATATGTTAACTAATAGATATAATTTAAAATAGTTTATAATTAAAGTAAAAAGAAATGAACACACAAATTAGAAAGAAATTAGTTATTTCTATTCTATGATATAATAACTTTGTCCAAGTTTTTTTTCTGCACTTTGTAATAATTGAAGTTGAAAATAAACTTTGTTAACAAAATTATATGAAGAATAAACTAGACAAACGTATCACACAAAAAATTTTAAGTAGATAGCAAGAAAGAAATATAAGGAACCCCTCGTACACTTTTTTCCTCTTCTTTTTTGCCGCAGCTACAATTATTGTAAAATCAAATATAAATGTTAGGAATACTGGTAAATCACTGTACAAAACTCTTGTAGTTAATTAACACATATGTCTTTTAAAAAAATTTACATTGATATTTAGCAATAAGTGTTAAATCAATTTTTTAATAAAAAATAGATTTTTTTAAAAATAGATTTAAACTTTTACATAATTTTATAAATGTGATTTTTTAAAATTTCTTTTATTGTGTCTGTGTAGGTACATAGCCAGATTTTTCAATAATAAGCACCTTTATAGTACTTTTTAAGCACTCAAAACTATTATTAATCACTTTCCGGAAATATTTTAATCACTGTGCAGTAATAAAAATTATTTTTTTCTATCATTTAGAGTTCTTAATTTATAAACATAAAATCAATAAAATTCAAAAACATTTTTAAAAACTTTACATAATCATGATAAAATAACTAGATTCTGATAAATATTGCAGAGAAAATTGTGAAAATCATGCTTTTTTTGTAATTTAGAACTCCAATCAACACGGCAAAGAAAAAAATCTATTTTTAAAAGATAGAAAATTAAGATCTTTTGACATAACCCTGAATAAAAAAGTACCTTTAAGGGCTTTTAAAAACATAAATAAAAAATTAGCACCTTTAAGCACTTTTTAAAAATGCTAAGCACCCTAATGTATGAAACCTGATTATAGTTTGAGGCAGTTAAGTTGAAAAATAAATTAAGCATATGAAAACAATATTCTTAAAAAATATATACCACAAAATTAATTTAATATGCTTGATCATTTAAAAAAAATTCAAATTTAGACAGTCAAACTTATATTTACCAATGACGGTTGGTTCAGTTAACCAAACAAGTTCGGGGGGCAAAACTTCAGGCACACCACCAACACTAGTGCTCACAACTTGAAGTCTAAATAAGGTAAATTATAGGTATGAAATGATATAATATAACAACTAAACAATTTGAAACATAAATTGTTGGAAATTGATGAATTAAAATATATAGTTTAACCCTCTATAAGACTAATACATCCCACCAACTTCATCAGTTTTTAAATATCATAGAGAATCCATTTTCCCCTCTACTCCCTGTGGTTTCAGTTTTAATTATTTTCAAGAGATATTCGCAATATTGTCTAAGTTATTGAACAGGGTTGCCACTCGATTTTGGAAGAAAAAAATTCCCCTTGTTTTCCCTGTATGTGTGATACACAATATATTAAGAGGAAACCCAATTAGTGTTTTCTTGTGTGAGCTATATTGGGCTAACTATACTAGTTTTAATTGCTAGAAAAACTTAAAGTAAAAAAGAAACAGCTGAACATACTTAAATAATGCTATAGTGAATGAAATATTTAAAATAGCTGAAATACCTTCACTAAAGATTCCAGAGATTGCACTTTGAATGGACACTATTTTTTTAAAAGACAAAAATAAAAAACAAATTCCTGGTATTTTTCCAGTTTGTAAAGAAAAGCTTAAAAATTCCTTCCATTTTCCCTGTATATTTTGGTGATTTTTAAAATTCCTGTATTTTCCAGGTTTTCCCTATTCTAAGTGTAGTGGCAACCCAGTTGAATCTTATGATATGCGTTGAATTTTAATAATAATTTAGAATCTGTCTGGCAGCCACAAAATAACACAAACCCCCATAAGTATAAGTTCAGGACATTTCCATACAATAGGCAGCAAAAGTATTAAAATTATGTCCATCTCTGTCGTGAGATACGAAAGAAAACTCGTCCCAAAATCTCTTTATGTGCTTTACTACTGCTTTACAAACCAAGCTAACCATAACTTTCTGGTATAACATATATACATGCTATTGCTTGAAAAAGGCAAGCTTACTCACCAATACTTGATATGACAGTATGCTGTCCAATAGCACTATATGTTTAAAATTTCTGCTGCTATTTCGAAAAGGATCAAAAATAAATCTAAATAATTACTTCGTAACTAAGTTTTTATTTCTATAAAAATACGAAATTATTCTGAATAAATACTAAGCGCATAGCTAACCTAAACTATAACTTGAGACTACATAACAAAATTAATTTAAACAAATGCTTAACATATAACTAATTATATTTAACACTACTTAAGAGGACGCAATACCTACCCTCTCAATGCCAGCTGCTAATGCTTTTTCTATGGGAGCTTCATTTGCTAATAACTTTTTTGCATTTTGATATTTTGGAAAAATTCTTTCAGCATTTGAAAGTTCATAGTTTACTCTAAGGTCTTATGAAATCACTTTTTGTTTTACCATAAATTTTAAATTATTAATGGAGTTTAAATATCGGTAATAGAGACATCTTCTTGAAATCCGTTTTTTATCAAAATTCATTTAGTAAATCCTTATTTTTGAGTTCACTTACTCGAACTATACATTTCAAGCTACCAGAAGAAATAACTAGTAATTATTTTCTTCAATTATGAAATGTGTTATTAGGAAAGAAAGATGAAAAAATTCTTAAAAAAATTGGGAAAAGAGCCTAAACCACGCCTCCCATCTGTCCTCCCTTCATTTACCAATACGAGTAAAAGTTCTAGTGGGGAGATCTTTTGGGGGGTTAGGAGAAAAGCCTCTTTACTTTCTTTGAATAGTTGAGGGGTTAAATAGCCTTGGGGTCTTCTGTTGTGGTTGAAAACAGTTTTTATTTCATTCTCTTTCTTTAAAATGAGTTAGGATGGAAGACTTTCTTTCGAATTTTCTTATGTTATTTATTATTATTTTTTCTTCTTAATTTTGGCAATAACAACTTATCAAAACATTGTAGGATAAATATATTTAATTAGTTAATTATATATATCAATTAAGCTAACAATAATTATGCAATCTTCTGTAAAAAATTTTATGTAGCACTTTTAAATACGGAGTTAAAAAATAGTAAAAATTTTAAACTTCGTAATTTAAATTATAATATTGTCATTAAATTTTTTTTAGCTTTATATAAGAGGTTAAAAATTGAAACTAGCAATATGAAATTTCTTTACTTAAATATCAGTCCTAAATTTCATAAAATTACAATAAATTTCAGAACAGTCACATGTGGGTCTAATACTTTCCTAA
>NC_092207.1:8482891-8489909 GCF_043381705.1 Parasteatoda tepidariorum | reverse complement strand
GAAAAAACTCAGAAATTTTACCCGTCCCCTAGGACGGCTTGTTCAACAATGTACATGTCCTCCTTTGAAACTAACCCGTAGCTTCTAAATAAATAAAAATATAATTTTCTCTTATTTATTAGAAACATTTACATAATTGCACAATGAATTAGTAGTTACTAGGATTACATTATTCAGTAATAAAAGAATTAACGGGATTTCTAGATTAGAGGGTCATTTTAGAAGTGAGGCGCTCGACTCTTGTAAGAAAACAAAAATTGAAAATGTATCACAAACATTAGCGGGAAAATGGCCGTCGGACGTCGGATCCGAGAAATTTGTTGCCCGCGGGGAATTTTTGACCGCCGAGGACGGGTGGTTTTTTGAGCCCTGGTTAGAATGTGTACCATACCAGGCAAAATAACAAAAAAGTTTAACAAAAATTGAATTTTGCATCTATCGCATCGAATTTAATCTTGCAAAAGAAAGAAAAACATACATTTGCAAAATGCATTTAAAGTTTTGCTAACAAATGTGACTACCTTAATGCACATAAACTACTCTAGAAACCAAACCACCAATCAGAATCAAGTTACATTTGTCATAATTTGAACATTATATGTAGAATAAAATAATTTAATATTTTGACTGAAATGAGCATATAACTTATTTTAAACAAAAATTAAATCATAAACTATAAACCATAATTAAAAAACTATAACATTAAATAAATAACTATAATAAAAGCCTTTGTGAGATAAACGGAAGAACATATTTACATCTCGGACTTGCGTTTGCTTTACGGCTCCAAGAAGAGTCACTCTTTCTTGCAGTTGGCAACGTTCTCGAACTTCTTCTAAAACTCTCTTAGGACCATCCCCGCCTGTAATAATTCAAAAAAAAAAACTTAGTTTTATCAAAGTTTCTATTCCAGTTTAGAACATTTTATCTCTCTAATTACAGACGCACTTTGATACTGATGATTTTACATAAAATAGTTTAACTCATTTTAAGCCAAGTATATAAATTTTATAAAATGAATTATTTTCATTCAAATATGCTTACATTACATTCATTAAGAAACAAAATTTCGTGTATAAAAATTAAATTTTATTCAAGAAATAAAATGGTGCATATAGGCACCATTCACCAAATCAATGAACAAACCATTTCGGTGAACTCTTGCTTTTTTTATGAAATTTGTTTAATATTTTTTTTTATTTACTGACTTTCAACTTTAATCCATCATAAAAACATAATGATAAATCTTAAAAGAAGTAATTATACATTTTCAAAATATTTTATTTGTCAATAACCGTTTTAAGTAAAAATAAAATTAATGAAAAATATATGTCACAGTGTTAATAAAAAATATTAATTGAAATGGTGCGTTTGCACATCTTTGGACGAAAATGGGTTAATACATAACTCCAGTTTACAATACTTTGATGGTAAGTATCTGTTCTCCAAAACTAATTTAAAACCAAAATCTCAACAAAAAAAAAATACAATAAAAAGTTAGGACATCTTTGTCATGATGTGGCCAATGGTTTCACTACATTTTGCTATAAAATTTAGTGCCCAGTTTCATTGACATTAAGTTCATTGTAAATGTTTCATACCCTACTGCTGTAAGGGAATTTGCTATAATTTTTCCTCAAAATATAGTTAAAAAATGTAAAATAACTTTACTTTAAGAAAACAAAGATATCATAAATTACAAATACAGTTGCAATAATGTTATTTGTATCCTTGTAAATTAGAATTGTATGGTTTGGGGTATTTTAAAGAATGGTTTTAGATATTTTCAACATCTGGAATTTTATCCAAAAACAGCTGAAGTACACACTACTTGCTTAAGAAGAGTTTTAGCAAAACAAACATTGTAAAGAATTTTACTAATAGCAAGTATTTAAATCAAATTTGATGACAAGACACCTAGGATAAAATAACTATTATATACATAAAAATCAGACGAAAAGTATGATTGGTTCATGCATTCTCATTGGTCAAATAAATCATGTGGTATGAGATCCAGTTTTCAATTGCATGAAGAGTCATTTGATTGTCAAAAGCATAACACAATCAAAAGTTGGTAAATAAAATCAATAAAGGAATTATTTACCTGCAAAATATATGTCTTCTCCTTAATTTAAAGATAGTTATAATGTAATATTGATTACTCATCCTTTCTTATTTTTTTATTTTTGATTATTATTTCAAATTAGAGGCTGAAAACTGAAAAAGCTTCCTGAACCCATAGCCATTAACAAAATTTGCAAAACAAAATAGTTACGATCAGATNGTCTTCTCCTTAATTTAAAGATAGTTATAATGTAATATTGATTACTCATCCTTTCTTATTTTTTTATTTTTGATTATAATTTCAAATTAGAGGCTGAAAACTGAAAAAGCTTCCTGAACCCATAGCCATTAACAAAATTTGCAAAACAAAATAGTTACAATCAGATATTTAAAAAAAACTGAACTACATCAGTAATCATAACTGTTACTTTAGATAAAGATACATAACTGTTTCTCTAGAGCATGGCTAAAAAATATTTTAAAGATGTTTTCTTCTTTCATATTTTTATTAATATTTGAGGCAGAACAAGTGTCAAGTTAATAAGGTCTCTTGGGCCACTTCTGCCAGCCAGCCATAAGTTTTGAATCCTCCTGTTTTAAAATATCCAACAAAATGTTACATTATAACTCAATATGCATTTTTAACTCTTGTAACTTTCTAATTAATGCTTTCCTTTACTTTGAAAACTAAAAAAATAGTTTTGTCCCTTTCTCTTTTTAAATATTTCTCCATTAAGACTGGTATTTAAATATCGCTTACGAACTGAGAGGGAAAAATACATTTAAAGCACATACCAGCTATAAAATCTACATCGGGGTATCTGGAACAAATTTGTGGAATCACTTCTGCAAGTAGATCTATTCCTTTTCTATAAACAAGTCTACTGATGACAACGATTGCAACTAAAATAAATTATTATTTATTTTAGAACATAAGATTACTTGTACAATGAAATTATTAATATGAATAATAACATAAATATTAAACAATCTTGCATTATTAATAAATATCTATCTGTACATATTTTTAGTGTGCGTAGCCTGATTTTTCAACAAAAAATAAGCACCTTTTAAGTACTCCAAAAATATTTTTAATCACTTTCCAAAAAAATATCATAATTAGGATCTGTGCAGTAATAAAAATATTTTTTTTTTCTATCTTTGAAAGTTCTTCATTTATAAACATAAAATCAATAAAATTCAAAAAAATTTTCAAAAACTTTAAATAATCATGATAAAATAACTAGTTTTTGATAAATATTGCAGAAAAAATAGTGAAAATCATGAATTTTTTGCAATTTAGAACGACAATCAATACGGCAATGAAAAATCTCGTTTTAAAAGATTAAGCCCTTTTTACAAACCCTGATTAAAAAAAGCACCTTTAAGGGCTTTTAAAAAACGTAAATCAAAAATAAGCACCTTTAATTACTTTTAAAAAACTCTATGCACCCTGTTAAATAGGTGTTTGGTCTAAACCAGTTATTTAAGCTTGATTATTATGAAACTGGTGGAATACATGGATTCCCAAAACTACAATTATTTTTTTGAATACATCGAACTGATGAATGAATATGAATCAAATGAGGAATATGAATGATTGGTTATGAATGTAATTGTGTTGAACATAAATGAGAGTTAACAGACATTGAATACCCAGTAAAATTGGAAGGATTCAAACAATATCAGTTGATAAGACTAAAAACAAGATTTGAGTAGTGATAATGAAAGTCTGGCAAGGTGGAGTTACAATTCTAATGCAGAGTTTGTCTATGTCTATATTTCAACTTATATATATATATATATATATATGTCTATATNAGCATATAATTTTTTTAATTATAAATGCAAGAATTTTTTTTTTCGATATACATCAAAAAGAATAGATATTCTGATATCATTGGCGATGTTAACCTGATGTTGTCCTGTTACAAAAATTTTTTTGTGCAGTTAACTTTTGAAAATTTTATCGATTTGGAAATTACTTTTTATAATATCAATCAGTCATTGGGAATTTTTTTTACTCCCAAAGCAAAGTAAAAAAAAAAAAAAAACATGAGCGTTTCTTCCATCTCTGATATACGAGAAAGGCATTTTTTGAAAATGATTCTGCAGAAAAGGAAGAAAAAAAGCTCTGCAGAAAAAAAATCTTTCCAAAAATTCTGCAGATAAAAAAATCAAACTTGTTTTCTTCCCAAATAAAATAATCCCCCTTTCTGCAAGAACTCTGTAGTGTTCTGCGACAATGTCGCTGTGTCCCCACGATTCTGCAACGGGCTCTTATATATAATTAAGATATGAGAGAGCCTATCTTTTAACTTTGGGACATAAGTGCTGTGAGACATTTCTCTTTCGGTTCGTTTAATGAAATCCTCTTAATGATGACCCTGGATTTGATGGTATAACTTATTTATTTCATGAATCTGGGTTAAATAATTATTTACAATAAATTACAGAAATATACATGAACGGCAGAATATAATATTCCGGAGCGCTACTGCTCCCTTCTGATTCATACATTCTCTCTCATATTCCAGCTAATACTAACTAAAAATCCTCTTTCTCACAAGAAAAAGTCCTTCGCTCCACCCCCAACACTTCCCGTGTCCCTTACCCTCTGACCCTTAGGTCAGGGGTCAATCAAATGCGTGGAAGAGGAATCAGGACCCTGACAAGTGCCATGAGAAAATGAAAGCTAAAAGGAATAAAAATGAAATTTTTCAGAAAAAATAAGGTGAACATGTTGGCATAAATTACTTTACTTCTTGACTTTAGCTTTGGCAAGAAATCCGGCTTGAAGATCGTTGTATCCACTGCATTTGGTATAACTGATATTGTATTTGGACAAACATTTGCT
Organism: Parasteatoda tepidariorum; assembly: GCF_043381705.1. Lineage (NCBI taxonomy): Eukaryota > Metazoa > Arthropoda > Arachnida > Araneae > Theridiidae > Parasteatoda > Parasteatoda tepidariorum. The sequence continues at coordinate 8,484,988 of NC_092207.1, read as the reverse complement.
CTAAGAGCAGTATTTTCTTTCCTAATTAAAATAAGTACATTTCAAAAAATAAACTTTAAAAGTAAAAACAGCAATTATGAAATCAAAACAAATTTTTAAAAATGGCATGTAATAAACAAAAAAAACTTTACATTTAGGGTAATAAAATAAGAAATCAAAAATCATGAATAAAGCAGATAAATACTACAATTCCAAAGAAAAGCAGTAAAAATTCCATAAGAAAATTGAAACCAATAGAAAATTTTAAAGAAGAAAACAATGAAAATAACAAAAAATATAATAATGACATCCGAAGCTGACATCGTCAAGGGGTGACAGCTCCGAAAAGAAAAAAAACACAAAACCTTTTCTATAGAGAGAGCACTTCAAATGTTTAAACTTTGCTCTCGCTGTATCCCAAAGATTTTGCAAAAAAGTCCAGGAGCAGAGAATGCAAAATACAAAAACAAAATAAAAAAGTAAATTATATAAACTAATTACAAAAGGAAAACAATGTTCAAAAAATCTGTTTACATATATATTCTCAGAAACTTGTCATTCTGAATCAGCATACATATATCTGATAAGGTAATACATACCTGCCAACAATGTAGGAAAAATAATTAACGGAGATTTTACTGTTTTACTAGCGATATATCATGTATAATCATGTAAGTCAAAAGAGAAATTCAAAAGTGGAAATAACATAAGCACTTACATTTAGCGAATTAAAAAATATGTATGTAAATCTTAATCTAAAGAAGATTCTTTTAAACCATTATTTATAATTACTTAAACTATTTTATAACCATTGTTAAACAGCCGACCCAAATTTTGGTTTATGGCTACTAGTGTTCAACTCTGTTGCCTTGTAATTTTGAAACCAATCCAGAAGACAAGGAAATTCCTGGATCAATCAAGTATTGGAAGAAATTTTTATATTGTGGAGGACATTTTGATAGAACTAACCCGCATTTGCGTTACATGGAAAGGAAAACCACGAAAACATCCCAAGGGTAGCCTGTCCGCAAAAGGTACTTAAAATATTAACATTCAACATACAGCATACAACTTTTTCAACAAATATGGAGAAATTTGAGAATATGCAGGCAAACAGGTGGAAGTCTTTGATAAAAAACAGGAGTCTTTGTTAAAAAACAGGAGAATTGGCAGGTATGGTAATAGAACTTTGAGAAACATGCTGCTAAGAGCATAAAAACTTGATTCATCAAAGAAAGAAATTCATAATTATAAAAGAAAAAGAAATAATACTCAGATTCCAAAATGGTGGCCTGCTTCCCAAAAAGTACCAGAACAACATACACGTGTGTTACGACCTCATTGCATAGCAATGAGAGGAGTTATTACAATAAATTAATTTCATATTTTAACAAAAAACATGAGAATACCTTAAAAAGATATTAATAAACAATACACATTTTATAATCGTAAAGAAAAATCAAACTATATCTATTATATAGTAATTAAAATATATCTAAATATAGCATACCCAGTATGAGACACACATATCACATGATTACAGACACTCAAAGTCATTTGGAGAAGTTTATTTGTGATTATGGCACTGGCATCTGCAAACCCAAATAGGGAATGATCTGTAAAAACTGCTTTTAGTCCCATTGTCTTAGCGTGAAGCATTGCTTCATGTGCTAATGCAGAAAATGCCTGAAAAAAATTAGCATAAATTGAAGAATTTTCAAATATTTTATATTTTTAAACATCAAAACTGTAAAAGAAAATTTTCTTATTTAATATGAAAGACAGAAAAACTTGAAAGGAAAAAAAAATATAAATTGTAGAAATTATTCTGCCTAAATTTTTCCACTTATAGGTAAATAACAAAATTTGTTTTTCCTTTGTATTGTTTTTTTAATTAAAGGTGTTCCAATAAACAAAATTTTCTTAATCACACATATTTTACTCGAATTCCAAGGTAAGCTGATGACTTGCATACCCTAATTGTAATTATGACAACTATGTTTTTTATAACTATTATTATTTTCAAAAAAAGGTAGTTCTATCATATTGGCTTGGTTGCATTTGGTTATGCCACATTGAAATAGTAGATCTGCTCTTGCTGTTATTATAGCATTGTAG
>NC_092207.1:8475131-8481467 GCF_043381705.1 Parasteatoda tepidariorum | reverse complement strand
AAAAAAAAAAAAAAAAAAAAAAAAAAAAAAAAAAAAAAAAAAAAAAAAAAAAAAAAAAAAAAAAAAACATGAGCGTTTCTTCCATCTCTGATATACAAGAAAGGCATTTTTTGAAAATGATTCTTCAGAAAAGGAAGAAAAAAAGCTCTGCAGAAAAAAAATCTTTCCAAAAATTTTGCAGATAAAAAAAATCAAACTTGTTTGCCTCCCAAATAAAAATTCTTTCTGCAAGAACTCTGTAGTGTTCTGCGACAATGTCGCTGTGTCCTCACGATTCTGCCACGGGCTCTTATATATAGTTAAGATTTGAGAGAGCCTATCTTTTAACTTTGGGACATAAAAGCCATGAGAAAATAAAAGCTAAAAGGAATACAAATTAAATTTTACAGAGAAAATAAGGTGAGCATGTTGGCATAAATTACTTTACTTCTTGACTTTAGCTTTGGCAAGAAATCCGGCTGGAAGATCGTTGTATCCACTGCGTTTGGTATAACTGATATTGTATTTGGACAAACATTTGCTCTAAGAGCAGTATTTTCTTTCCTAATTAAAACAAGTACATTTTAAAGAATAAACTTTAAAAGTAAAAACAGCAATTATGAAATCAAAATAAATTTTTAAAAATGGCATGTAATAAACAAAAAAAACTTTAAATTTATGGAATAAGAAATCAAAAATCATGTATAAAGTAGATAAATACAGTAGGGAACCGATTATCCGGAACGATCGGGACCATCGCTATTCCGGATAACTGATTTTTCCGGTTTTCTTAATCGCTACAAAAAGCCGTTTTTTTTATTGTTAAACCTAACTAAAAAAAAAAAGAATCGGAAATAATCTTAACGATGAAGTAATACACTAATGATTATTTCCAAAATGATGGTAAAGTAAACATCTTTCAAAATAGAAAGAAAAATCCTAAAATCTTATGAGGGAAAAATTTTTTTTTTTAAATAGCGGGAAAATTTATCGAATTTTGTTCCGGTTTTCTGATTTCCAGATAACAGGTTCTGTACTGTACTACAATTCCAAAGAAAAGCAGTAAAAATTCCATAAGAAAATTGAAACCAATAGAAAATTTTAGAGATGAAAACAATGAATAATATAATAATGACATCCGAAACTGACGTCGTCAGGGGGTAACAGCTCCAAAAAGAAAGAAAAAACACACAACTTTTTCTATAGAGAGAGCACTTCAAATGTTTAAACTTTTCTCTCGCTGTATCCCAAAGATTTTGCAAAAAGTTCAGGAGGAGAGAATACAAAATGAAAATGTTAAATATATAAACTAATTACAATAGGAAAACAATGTTCAAAAAACCTACTTAAAAATATTCCATAGTTAAACCAAAGCAGCACACTACTTTCTGAAAATCCTTAACCAAACAGAAATTCACTAACAAACTACGCCCCCATTTTATGAGCAGAAAGAAGAAAAAAACGTAAGCAAGAAAGTTGTCGCCACTTGTTTGTAGAAAAGAGCTTAACTGGGACAACTCAGTTTACTTTTGTATTTTGTTCTCTTTTTATTCTCTTTTTCTCTCTTTCTGGACTTTTTGCAAAACCTTGGAGGTACAGAAAGAGCAAATTTCAGACATTTGCCATGCTCTCTCGATAGAAAAGGTTTTGTGTTTTTATGACTTCCGGAACTGGTAACCCCTGACGACGTCAGCTTCGATGTCATTATTACATTTTTCATTATTTTCTTCTTTAAAATTTTCTATTTAAATATATGGGTAACAACTATAAAAGCTAAAAGATATACACTAAACAAAATCGAATTGCATAAATGTGTGCAAAAATTATTTGCGTTTTTGTTTTCTGGTATTTTAGCCACTGGAATTATGAAAATGGAAACTATTACTCTCAAATTATATTAAAACAAACTGACACTCACAATAATGAATAAACATAAAGTGTTATATGATGAATAAGAATAAAATAGGATATTAAAATTAATAAAAAAAACTTGAACTTTCGTGATTCTATTTTTTTAATGTAAAGCATTTGTGATCAGACTACTTAATACTTAAAAAATTACTCCATTAATGTTTCGTTCAGGTTCATAAAGCATATGCAAAAACTGGAAATGATTCATTTGTTTAAATTATATTCATTTAAGTGAAAAATTTTGCCAATTGGCAATTTGTTAAAAAAAAAACTTAAATAATTTTCTTTAATTCTATTTAATTCTTTTGAACAAGATAATTTTTTTTTAAAATTTGCATCAATTTTCAAGCACCCAATCTAAAGTTATTTTCTTTCAGAAAAAAAGTTTTAGAAAATTAAGTTTATAACAGAGAAAATAAAATTTTAAATGGCATATATGTGAAAATTAATGTTCTTCGTTACTCTGCCATTTTATCTGTTTACATATATATTCTCAGAAACTTGCCATTTTCAATCAGCATACATATATCTGATAAAGTAATACATACCTGCCAACATTGTAGAAAAAAAATAACGGAGATTTTAATGTTTCACTAGCGATTTATCATGTATAATCATGTAAGTCAAAAAGAGAAATTCAAAAGTGGAAATAACATAAGCACTTACATTTAGCAAAGTAAAAAATATGCATATAAATCTTAATCTAAAGAAGATTCTTTTAAACCATTATTTATAATTACTTAAACTATTTTATAACCATTGTTAAACAGCCAACCCAATTTTTGGTTCATGGCTACTAGTGTTCAACTCGGTAGCCTTGTAATTTTAAACCCAATACAGAAGACAAGGAAACTTTATATTGTGGAGAACATTTTGATAGAACTAACCCGCATTTGCATTACATGGAAAGGAAAACCACAAAAACACCCCAAGGGTAGCGTGACCGCAAAAGGTACTTAAAATATTAACACTCAACACACTGCATACAACTTTTTCAACAAATATGGAGAAATTTGAGAATATACAGGCAAACAGGTGGTAGTCTTAAAATGCAATAGTCTTTGTTAAAAAACAGGAGAATTGGCAGGTATGGTAATAGAACTTCGAGAAACATGCTACTAAGAGCATAAAAACTTGATTCTTCAAAAAAAGAAATTCATAATTATAAAAGAAAAAGAAATAGTACTCAGATTCCAAAATGGTGGCCTGTTTCCCAAAAAGTACCAGAACAACATGCAAGTGTGTTACGACCTCATTGCATAGCAATGAGAGGAGTTATTACGATAAATTAATTTCATAACTTAACAAAAAACATGAGAATACCTTAAAAAGATATTAATAAACAATACACATTTTATAATCATAAAGAAAAATTAAACTATATCTATTATATGGTAATTAAAATATATCTAAATATAGCATACCCAGTATGAGACACACATATCACATGATTACAGACACTCAAAGTCATTTGGAGAAGTTTGTTTGTGATTATGGCACTGGCATCTGCAAACCCAAATAGGGAATGATCTGTAAAAACTGCTTTTAGTCCCATTGTCTTAGCGTGAAGCATTGCTTCATGTGCTAATGCAGAAAATGCCTGAAAAAAATTTGCATAAATTTTAATTTTTTTTAAATATCTTATATTTTTAAACATCAAAACTGTAAAAGAAAATTTTAAAAAATTTAATATGGAAGACAGAAAAACTTGGAAAAGAAAACAAAAATATAAATTAGAGAAATTATTCTGTCTAAATTTTTCTACTTATACGTAAATAACAAAATTTGTTTTTCTTTTGTATTGTTATATTAATTAAAAGTGTTCCAATAAATAAAAAATTTTAATCACACATATTTTACTCAAATTCCAAGGTAAGCTGATGACTTGCATACCCTAATTGTAAGTAATTATGACAACTATGTCCTTTATAACTATTATTATTTTTAAAAAAAGGTAGTTCTATCATATTGGCTTGGTTGCATTTGGTTATGCCACATTGAAATAGTAGATCTGCTCTTGCTGTTATTATAGCATTGTAGTTTAATTCATTTACTATCATCTATTTTTCTTCGTATACCTTAATTGATTATAAGATATATTTAAATAAATAAACTGCAATACTATTGCATAATAATTTTCATTCCTGAGAATGTGTTACTTTAGTATAATAATACAGATTGAAACATAAACATTAGTTAAAAATATTAAGGCAATAGTTTACAATGGGGGGTACCTCCCATTTTTGGTAACATTTTTGGTGCCAAGGAGGATGTCAAAAATTAATAGATATAATCAGAAACAGGGTTTCATCGAAATTGTACAATTGACATTTTTCGGCTCTGACAAGCGAGTAACTAATGATAAAAGAAAAAGGAATTTTAACATTTAAATTAATATGTATGAAAATAAACCAAAAGCCAATCTGGTAATATAAAAAAAATTTTGGCAACCTGAAAGAGATGTCAATGAAAGCAAAGATTATCATGATAATCAAAAACGGAGTTTCAGCAAAAATTGTACAATTTAAATTTTTTGCCAACCCTAGGTTTTCCAGACTCTACACTAGAGCCAAGGTAAATTAATAAATGATAAGCATTAGTACCTTCAGTGATAGTTAATTTATTAATTTTTTGGAATTTGGCAACAAAGTTGGCAAACAATACAATTTTAGGAATTTTTTACACAATTTTTGAGGATCCTTTACAGCAAAAGTAGAAAAAAAAAGTAATCTTACTGAATGTCCATGTACAATAGAAATTTTTTCTCTAACAAGGATGAAACGGATGACAGGGAAGGTGGTAAATAATGTTGGTAGTGTGCACTGATTGTACACCACCCATACTGGCATATAATAAACCTAAAAAAAAAAGTAAATGTAAAACGAAGTATGCAATTAATAATTGAATTAATTATAAGTACATAATTAGTTTTAAAACAAATAAAACCCCATTATATTTAATATAAAAGTTACAGTAATTTATAAGTTTTAAGACAATTATAAATAAAAAATAACATAAATTGATATATGGATTGATAATTGAATATTTAAATTAAAAATTTGAAAGTTTATAGTAAATTTTTTTTTATTTTGTATTTTACTAATTGTTTTTTTTCTTAATAAAAAAATGCACTGTAAACTTTAAAATAAAGAAAACTCTCCTAAGATTTATTTAAACTTTTAAAACAATATAATAAACAATGAATTTTTAAAATAATATTAGAACTTTATATTTTTCGTGTGAAATGTACAATGATTATTAATATAGAAAACTAAGCAAATTTAAATTCAATATAAAACACTTAAAAATAGAAATAATTTTTTTTCCTGACATTAAACTAACTCTAAACTATTAAAGATTTCCTTAGTCATATATTATTTAAATTAATTTTAAAAAATTTTAAGTTGTTGAAGGTAAAACAGAAAATTTTGAGTTGGGAGCAACAATAACTTGCAAGAGAATCAAAATTTACTTTGCAAGTGATTTTGTTAACTAAAAAAGAATTATAAATAATATACTACAACAAAAATTTATAGCATATAGTGCTGAATATGAATTCAAGCTGAAAAACAAAGTTTGAAATCCAAAAATTAATAGGGAACCAAAATTGAAACTGACATCAATTTTTTAAAAAAAAAATTTTAAAAAAAAAGGATTAAAAGAATAAAAGTGTAATTTTAAAGCTACACAAACATATAAAATGCTAAAACTATTAAAATAAATTCAGGTGCATAATAAATTATTCACAATCTATTTAATTTTAAAAAAAAGGAAACCTCCTCTGATGAATAATTAAAATTAGACAATATACAACATTTCTTAGGAATTTGCAACAAAAAAAAAAGTTTGATATTGCTGTGCCTGAGGGAAAAAATTACAAAAGTTGTTATGCATTTTAATAATATTATTAAGAATATTAAAATATTATTATTAAAATAATATTAATAATATTATTTTAGTAATATTATTTTAGTAATATAACTTTAATAATATTATTTTAATAATATGTAAAATTTAAAAATTACTTATAAACATACTTTTAATCCATTGGTTAAATATCTTATTCCTTTACGATTTCCATAGGCATGAGTAATTACAATGACTTTGTGACCTTTTTTAATAAGACACTGAGCAAGTTGGTAAATATGACTCTCTACCCCACCAGTATTGGGATAGAAGAAATCAGACACCATACTAGAAGTAAAAAATATTCTGTGTTAGAATTTAATGTATATGAACACTGTGTCAATTCATATATAACTTCTGGCAGTTCATCAGATTTGAAAAGAACTTTTTAAACTACATAAACAAAGCATATTTTATTTTTGTTAAATAATAGGTAATAAAAATTTTTAAAATAATAAATTCTAAAAAGTTTTTTAATAAATAAATGTTTTATGTAAGCTATTATTTCAGTTGTAAAGTTAACATTTTGAGTTAGATGTG
>NC_092207.1:8443773-8474410 GCF_043381705.1 Parasteatoda tepidariorum | reverse complement strand
TGTTTAATCACTCTGATAATAGAAAATTGATTTTTTTTTTACTCCTTCAGAGCCTTAATTCAATAACTTTCTAAATTTATTCTGTGCTATTGTTATAAACAGAACTAATACAACTCTACTTTAACCCCTATCGCTTTTGTTGATAAACAAAAGAACAAAAAGTAAGTCGGTTTTGTGTTCTTTTCTATCAGCTTGTCTTAACTTAAAACTGTGTTTAAATTAACATATGTAAGTTGTTGAAAAAGATAGCTAAAAAATTTACTATTTTAAAAATCTTAGTCATTAGCCGACAATTTGTACTAATGCACCGTTTCATAATTTACATACGTTTGCAAAATTGATTATAATAGAGAAAGTGTAGCCCATCCTTGATAACTTTTTATTCTAATTTTTTATGGTACATGTTTTTTTTTTGTTTTTTGTATAATTTAGTTTTAGTATCTATTTTTTAAGAAATCACAATCATTCAGTGACATTTTTCATTTTATCTTTTGCATATCTTCTTTTCTAAATTTTATTTATGTACGTTTAAAAAAGTAACTACTATAATGATAGTGGAATTGTGTATCCATCTTAATATTTATTTTCATATGAATATTTTTTAAATCCTAACTATTCAGCGACAATTTTCTTCTTTGATAACGCATTATTCCGTTTTAATGTTAGACACCTGTTTTGAATAACGTCTTTTCAAAATTTTGATTCTGTTTTACTGTTGTTTACAAAAATAACATGATGAGAGTCAAATTGTAGTCTCTCTTTATGAGTTGTTCTAATTTTTTTTTAGATTACTTGTTATTTTATTATTTAAATTTATGTTGTGCCTTAGAAACAAACCATGAATGTGGTTGTATAATTTTTGTTCATAGATTATTAGAAGTTTATGTCAATTATCTGCTCCTGTAAAAAGCTGCTTCTGGCATGAAAATACCCGATTTTTTGCACCATTTGTTTTCAAGTAATGCATTTTTAAAAATTTCTTTAATGTTTATATTTTATGTTATATATTATGTTTATATTATGTTTAATGTTATATATTATGTTTATATAATGTTTAATGTTTATATTATGTTTAATGTTATATATTATGTTTATATTAAAATCTTTTACACCTTCAAAGCTATATTTTCTGTCCTCGAGTTCACTTTTATAGTTTCTTCAGAAGTTCCTAACATTTTAATTTTTCTTTTAATCTATTATATATTTTGTAAAATTATATTAAAAATTTACCTCTTTATGGTAAATAGTTCTCAAGTTTTAATTATTTAAAAATTATAATGCTGTGAAAAATTTCTGAATGTCCTGAAATACTTAACTTGGAAACAAATGGTGTGAAAAGAGTGAATCTTGGTAATTTTCTTCCATTCTCCTCCACCTATGAGCCAAAACTAAACAACACAAATACCTAACATTTTATCCAATGGCTGATTTGATGTGATGTAGAGACTAATAAGAAATGAATGTACTAAATATCTTTATTAAATAATATATTGTTATCAAATATTTAATTTTATTTTTCATTTTAGGTTGAAATCTTCATATGGATGAAAATACAAACAATGATCAGAATACCTTCTATGAAGTTCATCTAAGAAAAACTGTTGAAGAAAGAACAATTACAGAATTTCCTAGGGTAAACAAAATTGTGGGCTTATTTTATAGAAATTTATACTGCATAAAACAATGATTAAAAAAATGTCAATATTCTTGAAGGGAGAGGCTTAAAATTTTCGAATGAGTATGGATGAATGAATTTCCCAAGGAATTCTTGAATGAGGACTCATTCCTGAATCCTTCATTCCATAATTTAGGAGAACACCTATAATGGAGTATTACTTTTTGATGTAACTTTTTGATGTTTTGATTACTTTTGATGTTCTCCATTGAAATCTATGGAGATAATTGTAACTGCTGTTATTTAAAAAATGCACCATTGGAGTCTCATATTAAGAGGCCATCACTAAAAATCTTTGGCGATAATTTATTTATATATCTTTAAAAGTGAGAACTTTTTAACTTAAATAAGCATATAAAAGTATTTTGATCTATCTTATTTTGCAATTTTTATGAATATAGGGTAGAGACCACTGCTTTCAGCAGTTAGGCTTAGATTATTAGATCTATCCCTTTAATTGAAATAGAAAACAAATATTTCAAATTTTCATTCACAAAAATAAATTAAAAATCCAAATTTTATTATTATTAAGAAAGAATTATTTTTTAGATGTCACTAGCTGAGAACTGTGTAGAGTTCTAGAAAAGCAGAGCCTTGAAAAAAATGTCCTGTTTGCTTCCTCCCTTATAATGACCATTGTATTATAGTAGTAAAGAATTAATGATAAAATAATTTTCAGCAACTTTTCATATTAGTTGTCAATAGTGATTTGATTCACAAAAACATGTCATTGTTATTTATTGATTAATGTTTTAAAATTTTACTTATTGCTTTTTAGCCATACAACTATGATTGTTCACCACATGGAGAAATGAACTTTTCCTACCGGATTCACAGTGCTTGCCATAAAATAAATATTTCAAAATGTGAAATGTAAGATTATTTCTCTCTCTCATTTTTATGGTATTTTTCTTATTAAAGTAATTTTAAATGAATAATTGCAGGGCTGATTGTGCTCCGGAAAGAATCCGGATTTCCGCAATTTTCGCTAACAGTGATCCGGAAGTTTCCGGAGATCGAAGGTCCAGACGTTTAAAAAAATCATTGATCACAGAAGTTTCCGGAAATCAAATTTTCAAATGTGGAACTTAAAAACACTGTTTATTTTATTTGTTTGTAAGGGAGAGACAAAGATATACTTTATAAGCTTATATTCTTGATTAATATTAACTTTTTATCAGTAAATAGTTATTATAATCATAAACTCAAGAAAGAAAGACATATTTGTAAATTTTAATTACTTCTCCAGGTCATCATAGGTATGTGTAAAATTTTAAATATATTTTAAGTGAACTAAGAAATATTGAGAAAAAGGGAAAAAACCTTGTTTAAAAAATTTTTTTTTTTTTAAACTCAAGAAATTTTCTGGAATTTTGACTTTGGCTCACAATCACCCCTGAACTGTAAGAGAGTTGCCTATGGCTTTTCTATGAAGATTTAAATCATGTTTTTTTTTTCTTTTAAGTTCTACTATAAAATATATGTTACTTTATACTGAACTAATCATTTTTAACTTACTATGAATTAATTCAAATAAAGTAAGACCTCTTATGTCTGAAGTAAGTTTGTTACATCAGACAGAGGGATACCTGCAAATGGCATAGTGCGGGTATCTCAATCATGATTGGTTGTTGATTCTTTCACCATATATTTACACAGAGACTTAACAGCAAAGACAGGTCCGAATCCATGTGGAACATAAACTAATTATTGATCGAAGTTGCCAGGGGCATTGAAATTTAAGTAGGAAAAAAAATAAGTATGCATGGAAAAAAAACACTTCAAAATCAATTTTGGTTAAGTATTCAAATCGAAGACTTTTTAGTGATAATCAAGGCTCTACTGTAATTGAAATAATTAATGTCAGGGAAAATGTGACTTTTTTCCAGTTTGCATATTAAATGTAACTTCAATTATCAATATTTGTGTCTTCAAAAAACATTTACTATATTTGCATTTTTATAGGCTCAGGCTGACAAAAGTCATTGTTGTTGGAGATGTTGCTGTTGGGAAAACTTGTCTTGTCCGGCGGTAATAATTGTTATGCTTTTTTTTATGTATATATATGTTGTTGTTTTTTTATGTTGCTGTTGTAAATGCAGATTATCAGAAAATGATCTTATTAATGATCCTTTTTAGAGTAATGTATTGAAAGCAGAAAAAAAATTCTTTTTAATGTACCTATTGCTTATTAGTTTTAATATATCCCTGTTTTTTTTCCTTTCTTTTTTTGTCAAAAGTTTTGCTTTTATATATATGTTTTTCTTTTTTTTTATGTTTCTGTTATAATTGTGAAGAATCAGAAGTTTTTAACCTAACTATGTTCCTTTTTAGAGATAATTCTAAAAATGCTTCTATAGCACAGAATAATTTTTTTTACGATTGTTCAATTTCTTATTAGCCTGTTCACTATTGCTCATGATTTATTCATAATTTTTTTATTCATTTTAAGGTTTTGTCTACAAGCGTTTGATACAAACTACAAAGCAACTATTGGGGTAGATTTTGAAGCAGAAAAATTTTATATATTAGGAGTTCCTTACATATTACAACTGTGAGTTTATTATCTTAAATAATTTTTAATGTTTAACCTTTAATTATTCAACTATTTATCATTTAGCTATTAATTATTAGTAGTAAGTGTTTTCACTAAGCTCTGAACTATATTGTATAGTAAGGAGTGATCAATTTTGTTGAATTCATTCATGAAAATTAAAGACTAATGCTCAGAAATAATGACGATAATTGAGTGATTTCAATGAAACGGCTTAACCCATTCATTTTCTCTTCCTCAGTTTGAAATCCAGCTGAAAGTGTCATCTTTACAAAGATGATGCTTTTTTTTTAGCAGCTGTGATTATCCTTTCCAAACTATAAAGGAGCAGTCCCTGTAGTTACTGTCGGTTTCAGAATGCAAATCACTAATGCTAGAGATTTTAAATAGGCAATGGGGCCACATTTGTTCATCACACTTTCAGTTGCTAGTTTATGAGTTAGGATGTTTACCTTTGTTAACGTTTTTCTTCTTTTGTATTTAATTTTTAAGGACTTGAAGAAAAATTAAATTAATTTAAAAACCTTATACTTCTTAGTAAAATTTATTATTAAAAAAATTATGCCAAAAAAACAGTCTTTTATATATATTAATTGTTTTGAATTGTTGCTAATGCTAGAGGTTTAAAATAGGCAATGGGACCACATTTGTTCATTGCACTTTCAGTTACTAGTTTATGAGTTAAAAGGTTTATGTGCTTTGGTACTAGTTTAGATAACAGAACATAGATAGTAATGTTATTTTGGTTTAGGATTAAACTAAAGATTCATCATTTAGTTGTTTTTTTGATTTACTTATTATTACATACATAAATTTTTACCATTATTTTTTTATTTTATACTTTTAAGTATTTTTATTTCTAAATTACAAAAATAAAGAGTTTTTTTCTCTTAGATAATCGAATGTTAATATGTAACATCATAAAAGTATAAGTTGAAACTAATATAAATGAGAAACACACATTATTTTTTACATTATTGAGTGTGTATGAATAAAAATGGTTTGGAAACTTTAAATAGCAATATCTCAAAACATTTTCATCCAAGAGTAAGACTTTTCTAAAATACTTTCAAACACAGTTGAATAGCTTTTGATCTATTCTTTTTTCCGAAGAACTCAAATGGGTAAACCTTATGAATGCAAGCTAGTGCAGACCATGTTTTTTGTTATAAAATCATATCATGCTTTCTTTGATTATATATTCCTTTTTTTTTAAATTACTGATTAAGAAAATCTGGAAAATAATATTTCGATAGTTCAGTCTGGAATGCTATTGAAAATTTGAGTTTCTTGATGCATTACCTGTACTTTTCACCCAATTTATCATATCTCTCAAGTTACATTTTTTAAAAAAACAATTGTAAAATTTGTTTACTCGAAAATAATTCTATGTAAAAAATATTTATAGTTATTTATAATCATTTATTATATAATAATCATCAACCTTTTTAATTGTAAGGTGTATAAAATTTTATGTAATTATATTAGTATTAACCCGTTTTCAAACATCACTGTACTTACCCTGGTCTCCAAAATGAATCTAATAAAAAAATCCATTACATTCAAGTCTAGTGAATAAGGTGAGCTTTCATCAATGCCTTTAGCACTGTGTACTGATAAGATTCCTGTCGGAAGACGGATTTTTAGTTTCCAAAGAATTTGTGTAACCAAGCAAAATATTTATAAACATCTATAGATATATTTGGTTTTAAACTTTGTTNGCTTTCATCGATGCCTTTAGCACTGTGTACTGAGCAGATTCCTGTCGGAAGACAGATTTTTAGTTTCCAAAGAATTTGTGTAACCAAGCAAAATATTTATAAACATCTATAGATATATTTGGTTTTAAACTTTGTTTAAGATATTTCTTGTTCCTCTATAGATGAATGAAATATAGAAAAATGTGTTTTATTTTAGCTTTGCTAGCTTTTTTTTCCTATTTGCTATTTAATTTTCAAGGATTACCTGTTGCGGAAAGCAATTAATTTAAAAATCTTATACTTCTTAGTAAGATTTATTATGAAAAAAAATTAGGCTAGAAACAATCTTATATATATATATAATAACAGGGCTACATCCTTGTTATCATTGTTGTATTCAGCTTGAATGATTCAGTCGTAAGCCATAATACGTTCTAAAAAGGTTTATTTAAAGGTAGATTGGTGGTTATAACAGTTCACATCCACACTCCACAAGGGAGAGGGTGTGGACAAAACACCGGATGGTTCCGGCAGATCTTTTATGGAACTTGTTAATCAGCAAGAGACATGTGAAAACCATTGCTCTCGCATTAAATACTTACAGATTTGGAGGTGAAAAGGCTCAGTCAGTGCATAGTTTGTAACTCTACGCATTATTGACAATCATTTAATGCTTCCTAATATGGAAGTGAATGAGAGACAAGATTCTAAAAATAACTCCTCCTTTGCAATATAAATCTAATTATAGTTCAATGTTTTCATACTTGAAGTCCCAAAATAGAATTTCTACACCTGTTCTTTACCAAAGACATTTTATGAAAACGAAAGAGTTTCAATGGTTTTATTAATACAAAAGTATTTATAATTTTTGTATTACATATATATATATATATATATATATTTANGCAAACTTTGATGTCTCTAAAACCCTTTTATGTCAAAAAAATACTTTTTCCCTTAGCATTGCATATCCACCTAGTATTAATTTGAATTCCTATGTTGAATACTTTTCGAAGTAAAAAACTTTTTTTTCTCGGAAAAATCATCACATACCACCACTCAACATTACTGTGTCTCAAGAAAAAATGCTGCCCACTTATTAAAATGTTTTATGAAATGCTCCGAGAACAATGAGCAATTTCAAAAACGATGTTGACAGGCCACGGTGGTAGAGTTTTTTTTAATGAACTCTATTAATGTAAGTTTATCGTAATTTAATTATTTTATATTTAATGCATTATTATTTTTGTGTTTCTTTAAAAAAAAAAATTTAAAGTTGTTTTTTTTTCATCATTACTGCATTTAGACTTATAGTCAACTATTATACAAATATGTTTATTAGTACTTATAGTCAACTATTATACAAATATGTTTATTAGTACTTATATTCTGATGTTCCACAACTCTAAGTTTTAGAATTACTTTTTTACTTTTTAGAACATATTTGGTTCAGAACTTGTGCTTGAAAACTCATTTTCTTGACTTCATTTTAGCGTCCCAACTTTGAGATATCGAGAGTATACTATATATATATTGTTGTTTTCTGTCTGTAGATTTATTTTTGATGTTATGATTTGTTGAGATTTCTTGTTTATTTTTAGGTGGGATACAGCTGGACAAGAAAAGTTTAAATGCATTGCATCTTCACATTACAAAGGAGCAAGAGGTTCTCATTACATAAATTTTTACTAACCTTTTTTTAAAAACAAAATATTATTTACATAAATTACTAGTTTTTATGTCTTTTTTTTTTGTTGAACATTTTCATATAATGAATATTTTCCATAAAGCACTAACATTCGCAGTAACCACTACAGAATTAATGTTAAAAATGAAATTATAAAAACTTACACATTAATAGATTGATGTTTAAGCATGAACTATATCTATAACTGATATCCAATTGATGAGCATTACCAATTTAGGGAATAATTCCAACAAAAGTTTGATTAAAATAATTAAAGCCAATATGTTTGTATCTAACAAATTGGTTTTTAATTTCATCTACCGTGATTTCTCTCCATACTGATACCACCAATACTGTTTTGTTTGGGTTTTTTTTTCCAAACTCTAATAGTTTATGGCTTTGATTGTGTTCTTTTTTATCATTCATTACTTGATCAAAGTTCTAAATAAATATATTAAAGATTGTGATAACAAAAGTAAATCAGACTTCATTGTAGAAATATATTGCATATCGTATTTGATTAATGTTACTTCAACTCTAACAGGGGTCTATCCAGGCCAAATTTACTACCGTTTAGCGCTAGTTTCACAAAATACTCTTTCTTGAAATTTTATTTTTGTATCTCGTAAGATAAATCCATATTTTTGCGTTGATTTTTTAATATAATTTTTAATTTTGACAAATTATGTCTACATTTTCACAAAATAGGTACATCTCAGAAAAACCTAGACAGACCTCTGTCTAAGATATTATGACGTATGGTGTGACGTAACTAATACCAAGATTATTAAACATTGATTCACTAGTATATAAGACATGCTAACTCGATTCTATCTTGGGGTACCTTTTGATAGATGAAGGCTGACATAGTCGATATTTATATCCCACACATGATATGTAAGATTTGATCGTAGATAATGTCACTCTTTTATGCAAATAAACATCTCAGCACACTTTGACCAGTCAAGAGGCCAGTTAACTTATGTTTAGTCTCTCAGTCACTCAAATGATTCCCATCAAGACTTTCCCGTGATAAAAATTGCTTTTGGTGGTTAGTGTTTATCAGAATGCCAAGTCTACCGGTTTACCCTCGCATTATTTGAAGGCCATGAAGAAGTCAGTAATGAAGCCATTCAATTTACATAACCTGAATGTTTAATATTGACTATTAAGAGATCCTAGGAAAGAGTAATATATGCTAATTCTAAATCATGGCCAAAAAGACGTGTTATGATGCAGTAACCGATAATTCTACCCCTGCTGACAGACTATGGGTTCACCCAGATGGGAGCAACAACAAAAAAACAAGAATGTAAACAAAATTTAGGAATTTGTCTGATAACGTTCTTGATTGGTGTTGTTGGTCAATGGAACATTACAAAGTCTTTTGCCAAGGTTCTAAAGAACATTCCTGAAAATGTCTACTGTGACGACTTTAGTGTCTTGAAATCTTACTTCAAGCCATGTATTTATCTAGGAGAAACATATTTTAGGTCCATTACTTGTTTTTATTTTAAATTTTTATTTTTCTGTTTGCCTAAATTCATTTACATTTATTCCCCCAAATTCATTTACATCATATACCTTTGTCAATTCAGTAAAATAAGAATATTCTGTGTATTTAATAAATGTTCCAGATACTGCTGCAAAATCTGCTTTTATAAGAAATTTTCCAATTTAGACAAAATTAAACTTTACAACTGAATTTGCCTTGGTAGAGTTTGCTGTATTTATTTATTATTCTAAAATCATGCTTAACAATATTTTGTTTTCTTATTTTGATGTATTTATTGCAGTTGTGATCTTAGTATTTGATTTCTGTGTCCTCTCATCGTTATATAACATACCCAAGTGGCTTGATGAAACTTTAAAGTGCACTAGCAAACCATTGTTGTTTTTAGTTGGTACCAAGAAAGATGCAGTTGTAAGTTTTAATATATTTTATCATGGTGTTTCTTAATTTAATTAATATTTTATTAATTTTTCTATTGAATTTTTAAATTGTAATCATACTATTTATTAAACAGAAACAAGAAGTTTCTGAGTGCTTGGTAATTTAAATTAACTTTTGTGGTTAGAGAAATTAATGAATAAAGAGTTAAAAATAGATTTTGATGTTCAATTAAGTCGTGGCAAGACTTAATAAATTATGCATTTGTTTTGAATTTTAAAAAAATTAGCCCTTGTATTAAATGTTTGGAAAAGAATTAAATATTTATATTCCCTTTTTATAAAATGTAGTAAAAACTAAATAATTAATTTAATTTAATGAAAACTGGATTAAGAATGATTAAAAAAAATATTAATTTAGGCAGTTAAAGAAATCTTTAAATGCTAGGAAATATGTAATGCCTATAAAGGCATCACAACTCTTGAAACATTATTTTTCAGTTCTATAATCATTAAAGGATTTTATATAATTAACTGAAGTAATACTAATAACATTTAAAAAAATTTTAATTTTAGTAAATTAATCTCAAAATTTTAGTAATAAATAGTATTTATTATAGGATTTCTGTATTACGACGTGAAAATATTGTTTTGTTCTTTTAGATAATTTATTTAAATTGCTTTTGAATAATTTGAATGGATGCATAGCAGCATTTTCAAACATTAAGAAATATTGACAGAATTTAATTATGTATTTATTTTTTCTTAGTTACTCTGCCACTTGGTTTAAGGTTATGTATGTGCATGCTTAACTTTTAAAATCACATTATTTAAGAGTTTTTTTTTTTTTGGAGCCCTTTCGTCAAAGGAAAATAAATAAAACCACAGTTTAAGTGCCTTACACTGGAGGCAAAGCTATAATTCTATATTTTCCATCTCTATCTTTGGTGGCTCTGTAGCCACAAGGTGACTAATTCACAAAACTGGCTGGAGTCACCAGTCTGCTATGAATCTTTTATACTGTTCTAAAAATTAATTTATTTCACTTGTTTCTTAAAATTTTTCTTCATTTGTAATGTTTGCCATATTTTGACTTTGTAATGTTGTAATGTTTGCCATATTTTGACTGCATACATTATTAAAAGTGNATTTTAGATATGAACCTTGTAATGTTTGCCATATTTTGACTGCATATATTATTAAAAGTGTAACTTTCAATTTCTGAAAAAGTGTCCACATAATTTATAAAGTGGCTATAACAATAACATTTACGAAAAAAACTTTTATTTTATGCGACAACGAGCTTTTGTAAAACAGATTTAAGATCTCAATCGCAAAACCAAAAAGCAAAGCTAAAAGTTGCTCAAGTAGCACTTTTAAACTTAATGTGTATTATATTTGACTTTATTAAAAATTAATCAATACCTATAACAGTCTATTACACCACTAAAGAGTAAGAAGAACAATAAAAAGTTCCAGCTTTGTATCAGAATTAAAATTGTGTTACAATTTATATTTTACAGTTATAACCATTGTACAAAAATTATTTGAAATGCAAAACTTCTTTTATAAGCATTTTCAGGTTTTATGTTTTAATGTTTGACTTTTAAATAACGTAATGTCTCTTTTAGCTATGAAATTTGATTTAGGTTAAAATTTGATATTTAGGGTTTCTTAATACCTGATTTTTTTTTCAGGCAAATTCTGCTTATAAATTGACAGAAAATGAGGCTATTAAAGTAGCAAACACAATTAATGCTGAATATTGGCCAGTATCTTCAAAAACAGGTTTATATTCTTCAGTTTTTTTTTTGCATTTCTTTTATTCTAATGTAATTCGTAACTTTTTTTATAATTATTTAGTTTATGAATACTATTCTATTTATTTTTATTATAACTTCATTATAATTTTCAGCCTTTTTAAGTGATTTTAAAAACAAAGCAAACTTAAAAAACTGAAAACAATCTAATATATATATATGTATAAGTGATTTTCTCAAAATGTAAACTTTTTGAGAAACTTGAAGGGAAAAAAATGACAATTTTGAATATTTTATCGCACGATTATCTTAATATTAATAATTTTTACATTAGGACCATACATTTAAGTATACAAATCAATGTCCAGCAATGAAGAACTCTAAAATTTAAAATTTTATGACTCTTATTGCATTATTAGGCAGTTATTGCATTATTAGACAGTTTTTAATTATTATTGCAAAAGTCTAATTATGGTCCCCTCACCTTTAAAAAAAACATAAAATATTTTTTTTTCTATGAATTAATAAATAATAAAGGGAAACATTTTAAATAATATTAAATATAAAATTTAAATAATATTTTTCAAAAAAAAAAATATTATATCTAGAATTTTGGAGGAACAATAAGATTTTTTACTTTTTATTGCAAAAACATTTTCGTATTACTTATATTTTTATATAACCTTAAGTAAGAACACATTTTGTAAGCAAACACATGATGATTTAAAGCCAAAATTTTTGTTTTTATTTTTAAAATGTGTTTTTTGTGTACAACAATAGTAATTATAAAAAGAAACAATGATGACTATAAATCAGAAAACACCATTTTTTTATTTTATTTAAAAAAGAAAAAAAAACAAAGTTCTTAACTTATATATGACCTCTGTAATAATTTAAAAACAATTTTGATAGTGTTTATTTTGCATTTTAAAATATATGTATAATGTATCTAAATTGTTTAGGGTTTGGAAAGTGGCCTTTGTGTCATTTTTTAAATGACACATAATTTCACTTCTTGTTTATTTTGTGCGTGCATTTTTTAGCCAAACAGGCAAGTGAAATGTCAGTTAACTCATTACTTAATGTCAGTACTTGGGTTGAAGTTTTAACCTTGATCTTCTTTTTTATCATCTATCTCTGAAATTAAGAAAGATCAACAAGTTATTAAAACTGAAATTGAAAGTTGCTATAATACTTGAGAATTGTTTTGTTTTTTTAAATTTTTTTTTTAGACAAGTAAGTCATTTTGAACAAACAACAGTTACAACAACAAAGAAACGCAATTGCGTACAATAAAGTTACCTGCAGATTTTTAAAGGTAAAATTATGCTTATTGACCCAAAAGGAATGGTACTGTGCTTAAGCTTTACTGTTCTGTAGAGAAAAATGTTCTTTGTAACATGGAAGTGATATTTTATTCATCTAGAACAATCTATGGTGTCACTTTTTGCACATTGACACTTTTCGCACTTAATAAACAGTAACTGCACAAAAGTTTTAGACATGTGCAAAATGATGTGGATATAACTTAGATTAGGTTAACTTAATATGCAGATTCTCATTAATTTATTTTAGCATACTTTCAATTCACAAGTCAATTATAACCAATTCTAGTATTTTTATACTTAAATATTTATTAAAGATTGTTTTTTAAATTATTGATTTGATATACAAATTGAGTCTTTGAAAATTTAGGTGAAAATATTGATGCCCTTTTCCAACGCATTGCTTCTGTTACGTTTTGTGAAGATATTTTGAAAGAGACAGCTGATGTAGATTTAGCTAAAATAAATGAAAATTTTGTGAGTAAGTAAGCATCAATTCTCTTTCCTTTTTTCTCAGAAGAAATGATCTGAATGAACAGTGAGTTTATAAAAAAATTTTTTAACCAATTTTCTAATCATATCGCAATAGTGATAACCGAAATCAAATTGTAATTTTTTACTTTGGATTGCTTACAATTTTATTTTTGTGGTATCAAAGGTACGATTTTGCTTGACTTTCTATGGAAACTTTCTCAAGTGGAGGCAAAATTTATGTTTTAACCCTTTTGGCGTCATATATGTTAAGGTTTAGTTTTTATAATCATAATTTCTATCAATAATAAAAAGGAGCAAAAATCTTCACTAACAATCCATTATAAGAGATGTAAAAATTTTGTAGCTGCTCTGTACTTTTTACTCTGTATCGTGTTATATATATATTTTTTTTTTTAGTTGCAGTTAGTGTTATTAGATTATCTAAACAAATTGTTAATGTCTGATTAAAAAAAATAATACCTTATATATTACAGTAAGTTTTGAAATTTTGCAGAAATATAACAAATTTACTGTTAGTTTTTTATTTTACAAGAAATTGACAAGCTTACACATGTGTACACCTAATGTTTTTAAATGCATTCAAGATAGTGTTTTTATACCTAATGTTCATCATTCAACTCATAAGTTACCATTAATGCTCATTTGCCACAAATGTTCGTGTTACATTGTTTTTTTAATTTTTATTGTATTGCCCCTTTTTTATTTTTTTAAATTCCTTTTAGTATGAAGTAAATAAATAAAACAAAAAAATTTTCCCTGAGGGGGTTAGTATTTATTTCTTGTTTCAGTAAATTTACTTCAATGTGATTTTGACTGCCACAGCATATAAATGATTGAAACATATATATAACAGTAGTTTCCGCTTAATTTGATTGCAGTTAAGATTATAATTTTTTTTAGTTCATTCTTATTATTTTATTTTTCATTTATTTTTATTTATTCTCTGTATTTAGAAGAAGCCTTTTCTTTCTCTGTGCTAATGCTTATGTTTGAATTGCCAAGAATTCTACTTCTTTTATGCTAGAATTCAATTTCTTTTTTGCCACTTCTTTAACTGCAGGTGAACTCTGGGGTGTGCGAATTTGCTGTTAATGAAATGTGATTTCTTTCATCTTTTGGAATAGCGAGTTTTATTCAAACTATGAACTAGCTTGCCATCATTTTAATACATTGCTCACTTTCATAGAGTTACAATATGAATGGCGGAAAGGGAACTAGTTTAACATGAAACAAAAGATTGACATTTTAAAACATTTAGTATGATAACTAACAATCTTGATGCAGTGCACCTCTTAGTAACTTCATGGGATCAAGTTTCTGCTGAAACGATATGAAACTGCTTTGCTTATGCAAGATTTAACAAAGAAAAAAAAAGAGCCAGAAAACTGAAAAAATTATAGAACATCCTTCAGATTTGACATCTCAAAAATTCCAGTTATGGATGAAAATTAGGTACTTGCACTTTAAGAAGAAGACCTCCCATACCCACACATGTGACCTATGACGTCAGTTATTATCATTGCCAGATAATCTCTTTCAACAAAATGACTTATTAAACTTTAGCTAAGTTTCTCTACATAATTTAGAATGTTAATTAATGATAAGCTAATCAAATACTGAGCCGTATCGCACATCGAATTAGTTGAAATTTAATCCTTTTCTACTTCTTTTACTTAAATTAGATTTATTATTTGTTTATGTATTTTATTGTGAACGTGATATATTTTTGCTTTGTGTAACTGGCAACTTCGATGCATAATGAGTTTGTTCATGTTGCACGTGACTTCGTGCCTGTCTTTGTGTTAAGTAAGAAATATATATTGAAAGAATCGAAATCTTTGTGAAAGAATATAGAATATGTCATTTAAGGGAACTGATAGGGAAGGGAATCGAGTTTGGCTTACTCAAAATAGGATGGAAGGAACAGTTGCTAACGTAAACAAATGCCACGTTTTAACAACCAACCAGGATCGAGATGGTTACACTACGTCATTTGCAGGTATCCTATTGATGAAAATGCTTTCATATTAATGGAATCAGAAGTTTACCAGATTGTTGTAGGAAAAAAGATGTTGTAACTGACAAACCAGAAGAAAATGCCCCCTTCTTCAAATGCTGAAATGAGGAATGCAATGAAAGTTTTGAAATGTTTAGTGCAATACAGCATCAATCTTTAAAAAGCATTGTGTGTATGAGTGAACTTATGAGAGAAAATTGTTGATAATCAATTTTAAATTATGTATCATTTATATATGTTAAAGTAGAAATGCTTTGCATAAATATAAAGTGAATTTTTCTCTCCAATTTATGTCATTTTGGTTTCCTTTTTATTGTTATCACTCTGTTAATATTATTAAAATCGTTGTCACAAATTTAACACATTAAGCAGAGACTACTGTATATAGAATGCCACTTTGTTCCAATTATCTTATCCTAAAGCTTTTATGGTATTTTTACAATTAATTAAATTTAGTGTTTATGTTATTATATTTAGTGTGTACCTCTTTCGAAATTTTTAACAGAAAGCAGAGCTGTTATTGAATCTGGTGTGCTGTACTTACTTTTTTTATTCTTAGCATTTGTGTTTATTTTTTTTTGTTTAACGTACCTAAGAACGATCTGATAGTTAATATAAAAATAAACCGCTTTTTTTAGCTTGGTCTTTATGTATAAATTTTTAAAAAAATTATATTTAGTGAATATAAATATTTTTCGAAACAAAAAAAAAGAATTATCCTTATTTTTAATGCAGCATTTGTTTGTTTTTTAATTATAACTAGGTAGTTTTATTTTTAACAAGTATTTAAGCTGCACTTTCTACAGCTTTTTGAGATTTTTCTTTCATATCACTAGTAACATGCATAGTTAAATATGTTCCCACTTTGCTTATTTGTACATTGCATGCAATGCCTTTATGCACATTCTATTAAACGGAAAGACTGCAAGCAAGGGCGGCGCCAGTAGGGGGGGGGGCAATTGCCTCCTGTCAGACATCGATAGCCTCCCTATCAGGACAAATTTAAAAATTTTTGGGAAAATGCTACCATCTTGAAAAGAAATATAATTACATTCTTAAATATATAAATTGTTTTTTTTTTATTTTCATTTATTTATTTATATTTTTTGTCGGTAAGAATAAATTAAAAACATTAACATGAGAATATTTTCTTACTTACACTTTACCACCACTTACTGCTCACTTTTCATCAGAAAATTCTGATAGACAAGTCTTTTGCTTGTGTCCATATGGAAAGTTATTTAACACCCCTGAGGGATAGGGCGAGACAAGAAGACTGTCCTAGCTCCTACTCCATTGTTCTCATATCACAATTTATGAGATTGACTATAATGCACACTTTCTCCGCATTGAGTAACGAAAAGTATTTTGTTAGACGTCACACCGTTTAACTCAAAGAATTCTGTCTTTAAATTATTTGGAAGGAGTGAAGGAGTAAGTTTGTTCTGTCAATCTTTTTCTGTTTTTAATTTGCTCTTAAATAGTGTATGTATACTAATAAATTCAATTATAATTGCTCATATATAAGTAAAAATATTAAAATAGAGTTGTAAATGAATCTGCACGTTATGATATCAAAATAATTGATTTTACTTTCTTAGAAACGCATTTGAAAAAAATGATGTGAAAAAAAATATGAAGTATAAAATGTGTTTTAATTCAAATATTTTGAATTATTTTATTTGAGCTCCCCTATCGGGGGTGGTTTGACCCTCTGTCTGGTGCCATGCTTGACTGCAGCTTACATATCTCATTTTAAATTGATCAAACTTCAGTATTTTTTATGTGAATATGTTACAATGTTTGACAATTTTAAAAAAAATGTCTTAAATTTTAACAAATGCAACAAAAATTTATTATTCATCTGTTTTAGCATTTTCTGTCTTTTTATATTTTGTGTAACATCTTACTATTTATAGAGATCAGCAAAGCAAGTCCGAAGAGAAAGAAAGGAAGATGTGTGTCAGGTTGCGGCTCTTGACTTGCAGAGAGAGAAGAGTTACCTCTTGGATTGCTTTTATTTTGTTGCGAGAGTTACGGGTTTCATTAAAAAAAAATTCAATTATCCTACTTAATAAATATGGTTTACATTACTTTCTATGCATTATTAATGTATTTTTTTTATTAGTAGTAAGGTGAGCTTAGTTATTAATTTCGCACAATATTTTTAGTTTTGTTCTTCTACAGTATTTGTTTTACAATATTTTAAACCAATAAAAACTACTTATTTATAGATGTTAATGTAATTATATTTAACAATATTTGCTTTTGATATGTATTTTTAATAATGAAGTCATAAAAATATTTTTAATAAAAATATGAAGTCATAAAACTTCACTTATTTTTCATTCAGAATCATCATAACCATTAAGAATTAAATCAGCCTTAAAGCTTCATCTTTAAATAAACTAGTGTTAGATTATTTTAATCCGTCCTTTACTATATTGTGATTAATTACAGCTTTAGTAATTTCTTGTTTTTCGTCAATTAAATATAGATTTTCACCCCCTGATTTTGATAATTTTATTTTTAATTTTAATCATATGAGCATTTTTAGAAATAGTGTCAATTAATTGTCTTCAAGTTTTTATGTTATCTACAAGCAAAATGATCTAAGCATAGCTGCCAACTGTACTGGATTTTCCAGTAGACTACTGTAATTTACCAGTTTCTCCTGATCTACTGGTTTAATTGAATTTCTCCTAAATTTTTGTGCATTTTAGAAAATTCCCTAAAATTGAGTGAGTTATCCAAAAAATCCCTATCGAAATAGAATTTTTAAACAGATTATTGCTTGAATATTTAAATAAGTATTACTAATGTGTAATGAAGTAAACCTCATTTATAGAAATCTGTTCAAAACTTTTTTTGTTCTTAAATATTCAGTTTATTTTAATACTAAAATCTCTTTCTTTTAAATAATTTTAAAACAATCTTTTAACTATCTTTGAATTAAATGCCTAATAATATTCAAAATTATAAGTAAACATAATGCATAACATTTCAAATATGTTTAATGTCAATTATAGTTGGAAAATATTGCAGTTTTTATATTTTGATGACTTTAAAAATCCCTAAAATTCCCTATGTGTAAAATATTTAGTAAATTATGCAACAATTATCATGAAGTTTATATTATTTCGTAAAATCTGCTGGATTTTTTCCTATTCATGTTGGCAGCTATGTATATGTTGTTGGAGTTGGTCTGCTAATTATAGCTTACAGGAAAACAAGGCTTGTAGTTTCTTATCCAACTCACCTTAGTTTTATAAAAATGCACGAGGAAAAAAAAATTTCAATTCAGACAAAAAATATAAGTAATATTTTGAAACTTTTTTGAAGGGATTGAGGTACATAATGAGGATGCACAGTCCTCATAAAATTACCTCTAAATTGTAGGCATAAGTACTTTTTAAAAAAGTAAAGTACTTGGACATAGTGCTCCACTTGCACATCAAAAGTTCGGACCAGACATTTAAAATCCTAAACTAGTGACAGAATTTCAATTTTAAAAACCATTTTCACAATGTGATATTTAAACAGAATTTGTAGTCTTTACTTCCTTTTATGTGTACACATTTTTTTTCGAAGGAAAATAGCTACATCCCACAAAAACGTAAAGGCTCAAAAGGGAGAATTTAGTGTTAGTGACTCAAGAAAATTATATTTTTATGTAATTTTACTTGGTTTTTGAAGTAAAATTATGCACTCAAAGCATGTAATTTTTATTTCAATTTACTTATTCTATAAATTTTAATGAACAATTTTATAATTTACAAATTGTCTTTTTTTTTCTAAAGAAAAAAATTATTTTTTGTAGTCACTGATACAAAAACGACACTATCTTTGAAACTGCCCATATATATTAAGTGCTTTCAGTACTTGATTGGTCTCTACACTTTTTTTTTTTAAAAAAATGTCTACCAGTTGTTGACAGTATTTTTTATTATCATTTTCCCAGAAGTTTCAACCTCTAAACAAAACCTTCTTAACCTATACATTATTTCATTACTTTTGTTATGTTTACATTGAAACCTACTTAGAGCTAAAAAAAATTGCCTTATTTTTTTTATACATTGTGTAAAAGTGTATTGTGCTATATATCATCTTTTATACATATTTATATATCTTTTATTCATAATAAGTAGTAAGCAATCAATTCCATATGTACATATAAACTTCCAATATTTCTTTATTATGTAATTACTTAAATATTCCATCAACTTATGTATTATCTAAATTTTAAGTTTAAAAAGTGTTTTACTAAGACCAAATATACAATTGTTGTAAATACAATACAATTGTTAAAGTAAAATGACCAAATTTTAAAATTCATTTATGAAATCCCATTGAATTTTTATTTCTTATATTATTTGGATATTAACTTACATGCCAATTTTTTATTATTGTATTATTGAAATTACTTTAGACAATGGCATTATAATTTTTTTTTCAATGGCTATTGTGCCTTAAAATATTTATGCATTTATTTAAATATCGCATTTATTGTCAGGTTGTATCACATTAATTAATGTTTAGTTATATTAAAAATGTTATTTTATTTCCACTCTTTTCTGCTATGGTACAAGTTTAAATAATTTTATTGTAATAAGTATTTTTTACTATGGTCAATCAACAGTGGTTTTTATATGTAAAAAACTGTTTGCTGTAAATAAAATGTACAATTGTAGCTTCCAAAATTTTGGAGTAAGCTAAACAACTTATGCCTGGTAGCAGAAACCCTACTGCACTGCAGAGGGCATTGCAGAATATTACAACATCTGCAGATTAATTTTCCCTTTGAAGTAAAAAGATTTTATTTCCACAATATTATCATCTGCAAGTTCGTACTTTTTATAAATATTTTTTTCTCCTGATTTCTTTATTGTACTTAATGTGTGCACCTGTTTGTTCTCATATTAAGCAGAGCTATTTATTTTTAATTACTACCCATCCTTTTAAAGCATTTCTAAACTTGCTTCTCATCAAATTTATAAAGCTGAATTGACATAAGACTTGACGGATAGTTTTTTAGCACAATTAAAGACTTTCCCCATCTAGCATAGGTATTTATTCCTTTTTTTGAATTATCAATTACAACAACATAATGTTTCTGTTAATTATTTTTAAGTGCCTTGTGTTTTCAAATTTTTGCTGTACTGTACACATTAAGCTAAATTTTAACAATAATCTGTGTCAGGCTGCTTTGACGTTGCAGATAAATTTGGATTTATCGAGATAGTGCTGTAGTTTGAGGCCCTAAATTCTGTTGCCAGGAGCTTATGTAACTTGGAATCTATATATGAGATTTTATCCACTGTTATATTTTCATAGACTCCTAAGTTTTATTCAATTCAAACTGTTTTAATTGAATAAATAGTCTTAATGAGATAAATGTGTATATTTTAAAACTTAAATAGGCACATAGAATTAAGTGCTTGAAATTGTTTGATATAAATAAAGGTTGGAGGCTTATAATATGGTTATCAAACTTAATATACATCATTTTTTTAATTGTTAAATGTCAGTAATATAAGGTAATTGTCAGTTAAAAATTCCTTTATACTATTTTGTAAATGTTTAGTGGGAATAAATCATACAATTCTATAAATGATATATTGTGTGTATATATATATATACCACTTATTTTCATTTTACTATGATTGTCGCCACTATTAAGTATGTCTTTCTTCTGATCACAATTATATTGATAATTTGTAATTATTTAACTATCTATCTTATTTTATGCATAATTTATTATGTAATGGAACAATATGCAATAACTTAGATGCTTTAAAATTTGAGATTCTTCAAAATCATCAACGCCCATTTATACAAGAATTCACCTTTTTTTTCTGTTGATTTGTGTTGTTCTTTTCATTTAGGAATGAAATGAATTTCTTTATTACTCTCCACAACCTTTATTACCATAACCAACATCACCTTACTTATCAGCACAATTTAAAACTTAGTAAATGTCCTATGGCATTTATTTTTTAATAATTTGACGAAGACTTAAAACAATTAAATTTTTCACATTTTTTATCCACTGTAACTTAAGCATACAAAAAAGTTTGGCTCAATAGTTATAATTCAATTATATTATTATGCATTATTTCACATGGTTAAACATAACTTTAAAAATAATTTTAAAAAATCGTTATTTCATTTTTATAAAAAAATTGTTTACAAAAAGAGATTGATTTGTATATTAGAATCTGTTCGTATAATAATAAAAATGTATTCTGAAACTCTGTAGTATTTTAAAATATTAAGAGTTTAGCTTTCATTTTATATCATTATTTTATTAGTAGTTCAAAATTTTGTATTAATAAGTAATTGTGTAAAAAATAAGACTTATAAATTATTCTAACTTTATGTTGAAGACCGATTTTCACTTTAAGCTTCTGGGCTGATCATATACTTATAAAATGAAATGTAAATCAGTATTATTTTCGTTGCATATTTGTATTTTCAAATCTACTTAATTTAGTTTATTATCTCTTATTTTATGTCATACAATTTTTAGGCATCTAAATGTATTTCTCAGTGATAACATTCTTGAAAGAAAATATTTTTCTAGTCAATGCATTTCATATATATTTTAAAAAATATTTTTCATATTTGTTTTATAAAGATTTATTGAATCAAAATTCAAATATAATATTTATCATGCTTTGTATGAATATACTAGTCTCTTTTGTAGTTTGAAATATTTTTGAATAATTATTGCAATGTCACTTGCCCACTATATATTCATATTTCTACTGTTGCAATATTTTTTATGCAAGTTGCATTTATTCTGTGTACTGTAGTTATAATAATACTTTTTTTTTAAAATCTTTTTTACATGTCTATACCCTTATTGTTATCACATGAATGATGTTTATAAAAGTAGTGTTGTGATTTTGAAAACGAAATAAAATTTTTATAGATATTTATAAAAATTATTTCTCACTTTTTACAAAACTTTTTATGTCAAGTAACATAAGGTTATTGCGTTCACCTATCTAAACTCACTCTTTCGTGATTTCTTATAGCCATTTTGTTGTTGTCGACCATTAAAGCAAAGGGTTCGCGAGCTCTTGTTTTCCAGTGGCGCCATCTATCTCCAAGAATTTGACTTCTGCCACACCCATACATCACACCCGTTTATAGAGTGGTACCATTCATACATCTATTCCTTCATCACTCGTAATTTTGACCTGAACCAGAGAATGATCAATCTCCAATTCAGCACCGCCAAGGGTATAATATGTTATGAGAACATGGAGGACTTTGTGATCCGACAGATTTAACGTGCACCCAACACCATTTACTACACAAGGAGTCGTCCAGCACCCTGAAAACTAGGTTATCCTGGCTTTTATAGCCATTTTAGGCATTTAAAGATAAAAAATATGAAAATTTCTTGACTTATTTTCAGAAAATATGATGCCAATATTTTAATATGAATCAAGTTTCAAACAAATAACCCTTGGCCAAAATATATTAAAAAAAATCACAATATGATTACTCTTTCATTTGTGCTACATATGCTCATGCTTTTTAGGCTTAATAATATTTAAAAACTGATATAAAAATATCTAAATTTGGATATTTTCAAAAATATGACTCCCATATTTTAATCAAGAAGTAAGTAACAAATAAATCCCATGTTGCAAAAATTATGAACAAAATGTTTAACTTTACGTTATTACTCCCTAAGTCAGCAAAAATGTGAACAAATCTCAAAATGCCCAGCCTTATATGGCATGATATATGCTTTAGACTTAGCATATTTTAGAAAAAATAAGAATTTTAAAAAAAATGTTATAAATATTTCTAGACATAAATGGATATTTATGTAAATATGACACCCATATATTGAAATTGAAATTAATTCCATACAGTAAAGAACTATAAAAATATCCCAAAATGTTCATCCTTACGTTAGCAGAGTATATGCTTTTGGCTTCGTGTACTCTGGGCAAAATAAGAAATTTTAAAGAATTCCATTATTGTTTCTAGTCATAAATGGATATTTAAAGAAAATTACAGCTACATAATATGAAACTAGCAGTAAATGAATCTCACAGAGTAAAAAAATTATGAAAAGAGAAAGTCAAAAAATGCCCATCCTTGCATTAACAAAATAGATGCTAATGTAAGGTTGAATATCGCATTTATTNACATAAATGGGTATTTTATGAAACCTGTTTTAAATAAATCATACACGGCAAAAAATTATTTTTAAAAAAAGTCCAAAATTTCTAATTTTACGTTTACAAGATATAGGCGTTTGACTTAGAGTACTTTGGACAAAAAAAGAATTTTTAAACATTTATGGATATTTATAGGCATGATAGGATGTTTTAAGAAAATCTGTCACTTATACTTTAAGATGAAACTAGTTTTAAATGAATATTACACCGCAAAAAGTATGAAAAATAAAAATTTGTCATCCTAACATTAGAACTAAGGTAGTAGCCAGAAGGGGGGCAATTGTCCCTTTGTCCCGCACCTGTTGCCCCCTATCGGGATGAACTTAAAAATCGAGGGTATAAATCAACTGCCTTGCAATAAAATATATATATTCTTTAAAAATCTAGGGTTATTTTATTTTTGTAAATGAGAAAAACGAGAATATGTTCTTTTACTTGCCCTTTACCACCAATTTCCTGTTGAGATATCTTTTTCTCAGAAAATTTTGAGGGTCAAGTCAATAATTGTTTCAGTTCGTGTTCATATGGAAAATTATTCAACACCCCTGATGGATAAGGGGATACAAGAAGACTGCTGTAACTCCTACTCCATGGTCCTCACGTGACGATACTTTTGAGACTGGCTATAAATGTATTTTTAAATATAACTTTTAAAAATGTAAGCCTGCAACTTAAATCGTTGGTATCGTTTTCCACTATGCGTTTAGCATATCTTCAAGGAACCCAAACTTTAAATAATGGCGGAAATGCGATTTTTACTTAGAAATATGAAGCATAGTGGGAAATAAACTCATAAATGCGATAATAGGATTTTTTTTATAAAAAATTTCAATTCATTATTATTGTACGAAAAAATTACAAATTTTAATTTCTTAGTACTCATTGTAGGATAATTGTATAATGTATTTCTTCAAATTTTAATTATGAAACACAACCCATTGGATGCAATTTAGGATATCTATGTACCGTGAAACTGTCCAAAAGGTTACTAATTGTGTGTTGTTGTTTTTCATATATATAATTTTTTTATTGCTATTCAAAATTTTCACCAACGAGAACAGATCCAACTACATTGATAAATGTTTTTAAATAGGCAAACAAAGAAAACAAATCGTATTTATATTTTAAGTGACAAAATTATACCAAAAAATATATTTTAAGTAACAAAATTATACCAAAAAATATATTTTAAGTGACAAAATTATACCAAAAAATATATTTTAAGTAACAAAATTATACCAAATGTTTGCCCAATTTATTAGAAGCCTGAGATCTCATAGAATGGATGTGACCGGTTCTTCCTCCGATCGAAAAAGCCATATTGTCCACAGTCCATTCAAAAGAAATAATGGAAATTTTGGACAAAGCCCTACATACAACCACTTAAAAGGGAACAACAGAGAAGTCTTTAAAGAAGAAAGATTTTTTAATGAATTTTAGAATGACTGTGATAAACTTAATACATTTTTTTCATTATATTGTACAGTGGGCGAAATAAATAAATAAACG
Organism: Parasteatoda tepidariorum; assembly: GCF_043381705.1. NCBI lineage: Eukaryota > Metazoa > Arthropoda > Arachnida > Araneae > Theridiidae > Parasteatoda > Parasteatoda tepidariorum. The sequence continues at coordinate 8,449,594 of NC_092207.1, read as the reverse complement.
GACCATCCTGAATAACTTTGATCGAATCTTCATGTTCTAGGGCTCAGTCTTAATGGTTCGAAAGGGTAATCTCAATCATTTGAATTAATTAGTGAAGACGATATTTTAAGTTGCGAAATTAGACTCAAAAACGTACTTTATCTGCATTAAAATATCTTTATTTTATGATGGATTTGGATTACTGACCCCCAAACTATAGGGGATTTTAAAAAAGTCGTATTTTTAAAATTTATTTCTCAGGAACTATTCGACCGATTCTGCTCAAATTTTGTATTTTGCCATGAAAAATTACATTCTTTAAAGTGATCTAAAAAATTGTATACCTTACAATTCCAAAACTTTTCGACCATTATTAAGTAAAATTGTAACAAATTAAAAATATTTAATGAAAGGGATTTTCGGGATTATTAAATATTATTATCAGGAAAAATTATAAATATTTGATATTTTGAAGCGGAATTATTTTGCATAGAATTATCTAAATATTTTTCAGTACGCTTGAAAAGTTCTCAAGATATGGTAAAGTAAGCAAAAAGTAATGTTAACATGAAGGGGGCCAAACTCTAAGGGCCATATTTCACACATTATGGTGATTTCAGGGGTCAGAAATCGGAATCCATCATAAAAAAAAAAAGTATGTTTATTCAGAAAAGGAACGTTTTTGTGTCTGTTTTTGTAGCTTTAAAAATCGTCTGCACTAATTATTTAACATATTTGAAGTCACCCTCTTAAACCATTAAGATGGAATCTTGAAAATCCGATCGTTAGATCAGAAGTTATTGAGGATGGTCCTTTTTATTGCACACTGTACAAATTTTAATCTTCATTTTATCACACACTTACACATATGTTACAAACCAAATTTTTTTTAAAAATTAGTTTTTCTATAATACAACGTTTAGAACGCATTTTTTAAATTACTCATAATTTGCTGTAATAGTAAATTGGAAGGAAAAAAATCATCAAATTCGATTATTTTAGACTATATGATTACAGTTTTCGTTGAATGTAGGATTTGCTACATAACTTAAGCAAATTATTTCAATAAAATTGTTAGAATGATAGCATTTCACCAACATATTTTGTTAGAATTGAAACTAAAATATTTGAATAATTACTTCACTGGTTCATACATGTGACAGCGCGTCCTGCGTAACGTACGACATATTACTCTGTAACATTTATATTTTTACGAAAATCAATTCCATATTTTGGTACAATAAGCTTGATAGAAAAGAACTAGTAAAAATGACATTTTTTTTTCAGTTTTTGAGTTATTCCCTCTTGAAGTAAAAAATAGCAGTACCAAACGGACTTCTAAATTACTCTTTAACAGTTTAAATTATAAAAGAGAGGCGTGAATTCATTAGAATATTGAATAATAGTAATTAAGTCCACTGCTTCAAAATATATTGGTGATCATCAAAACTTATTGCCCTTGCTGAAATGGGGTATTATAGGAAGTATTAAATTAAAGGGATTACGGGACAAAAAATTCTTAAACATTTTGAAGAATATTCTTGATTCTATACCCTTTATTATTTGCTTGGAAAATATATTTCCTTGAATGCATTAATAACATTACGCGAGACTGAAATAATTGGTTGAATATTTCTTTTTATTTATTTAATCAACCCGTTAATTTAGCTTTATAGTTTAAATCCGAAAGAATTAATATTTCAGATGGTTATTTAATATTTATCCAGGGCTCGAAAAAACTCAGAAAATTTACCCGTCCCCGAGGACGGCTTGTCCAACAATGCACCCGTCCTCCATTGAAACTAACCCGTCGCTTTAAATAAATAAAAATATAATTTTCTCCTATTTATTACAAACATTTATATAAATTGCACAATGAATTAGTCGTTACTAGGATTACATTATACAGTAATAAAAGAAATACTAGGTTACTAATAGTAACCTAGTATTTCTTTTATGAAATAATTTAAATGACAAGGGTCAAGTTATCTGGAATGTCAAGTTATCCGAGGGTACTGCGTTTTTTAAATGAATCAAATATGACGTTTGCCAGTTCCACAATCAAGCCAATGATTTACAGAGGTTTCTGAACAGAAATCTGAAAGGGGTTTTCCATTTAGGTAGATGTTCATAATTGCTTTTAAAGCTTCTTGTTTAAGACCAGTACGTATTGTGTTTTTTTGTAAGTTTATTGCTGCAAATCCCCTTTCAACCGCTGACAACCCAGACAGAGAATATATGCGCAGTATGTTGCTGTATTGTGGGTCATTTTGCTGCCTTGTAACTTACAAGACTCTTGTAAGATAACAAAAATTGAAAATTTATTACAAACATTAACGGGAAAATGGCCGTCCGCGCGGACGTCGGATTCGAGAAATTCGTTGTCCGCGAAGAATTTTTGGACGTCGAGGACGGGCTGTTTTTCGAGCCCTGATCTTAACATATCTTTGTTATGATTGAAAGTGAAGTTGGAAACCTCGGTAAAGTGGAGAAAAAAAATATTGTCAAAGTGATACTAAAGCTGTCAGTTATATTGCCTTCTTATGAAGTGAAGAACTGCTGGTAACAGCCCACCAGGCTGGAGATATAATAACTGGTACTAAATTCAAAATTGGTGACAGCGTGTCAGAACTAATTTCTAGAAACCTAAAATAAGATTCACTTGTTGTGATTGATAGTGGCTTTGTAAATCAAGAAAATGGAAACAAAATGAGAAAAATTAGCCTTGAAAATTAACTCTCTACAGTTGATACAAAATCTTAAGAACCTTTCCATTAATATTGCATTTCACTCCTGTGTTATGCCATACTCTCCTTTTTCAAACTCCTTTGTGTCCTCAAGTGCTCTGAAACTTTCTTAAATAAGGTGGTAACTAAATACCACCTTTAATCTATATTTTTTTAGAATCCTTCAAAATATGAAGATAAATGTGTTTACACAATGAGTGTCGCTAACTGATTTTTGAGCAAGAAAATAAAACGTTTTTGAAAACTAGCAAATCATAATTCAGTAAGATGGGTACACAAGGAGCCAAAACCTATTTGATTTCAGGTCAAAACTTTAAGACGTTTCTCATAATCGTCTTTAAACGTTTTCTCTTTCCTTTCGCAAACAAAAAGGTTTTGGTATGTCATACACCCACCTTCCATATATATATATGGATTGATCAGTATATTATATAAATATAAAATTTCAACAATGACAAATGTAGGTTAACATATAATTTAAATATAAGTATTGCAACAATCAAAAAATCTTTAATGATTTTTCAAGACTATTGTTTAAAACGTATGTGATGAATGTTTCAATAATGTAGGTATTAAAAAGGTATTGTTAACGGAAAATATAATTGTCAACAATACTATCAAAGAAGTAAAAAGAAATTTTTAAAACATTCATTCTTATCTTTGAATAAGCATTGAGAGGTGAAGCTTTGAAAATGAATCGCCTTATGAATGCAATTTGCATATCAGGATGGTTTACGTTCTTTCTCAGAAAGAAAAAAACTATGCCTGAGCTGCTTTCAGCAGCAAGTATGATTGAAGAGTCCCACGGGCCTCAATTACCCGAGCTTGGCATAACATCTGGCCATGGTGACCAAAGGTCATTGGGTGATTTTGATGTAAAAGATCCTCCGCGTATTGTCTCCACATTTGTAGAGTCGCAAGAACCGGAGTGGTACAGGAATGACTGGGAAGAATCAGGAATTAGAAAGTTTTACAGTGGTGACAGTAGTTTGATACATCCACCAAATATAGCTGGTTGCACTAATGCACCACTGAAAGCTGAAATAAACCTGAGCAGTGAGTCGTCATTATTTTTTTTATAAATATTTTCATAACAAACATGGATTTAAAAATAACTTCTACTCGTCTTAACATGCAGAGCAGGAAAAAAAATCGGAGCATCCAGAATAACTTTTAATCTAATGATTTCAAGTTCTAAAACTCAATCTTAATGGTTCACGGTGGTAAACCTAAAATATTCAATTTAATTAATGCAAAAGTTATTTCTACTTAAGAAATTCTACAGCAGTCTTATTTTCTCAGGATGCACATACCTTTTGTTTGAAGGATTCATATGCTTGACCCTCAAAATAAAGGTGCAGCTGCATTCTGTCCCTAATAATTAGGTCAAGAGAGTTTGGACTCTTTAATTTTATTTTTTGAGTAATTTGCAGCATCTCCAGAATTTTTTAAGAGAATCGAAAAAGTTTTGCACACAATTAGAAATTTAATTATTATAATTTAAATATAAGTTTTTCAATAATAAGTTTAAAAAAATAGATAAAACTAATGGTATTTAGTTTTTCCAAATATAATTCTATGCAAAAAATAATTATTAATTGCGTTTTGTTACTTTTATGACATTATTTAATAATGCAACTTTAAACGGCAAAATACAAAATGTGAACGAAATTGGACAAATAGTTCTTGAGAATTCTAAATTTTAAAAATACAGCCTTTTTAAATTTTAACAACTCAAAAACTATTGCCCGAATAAACTCAAACTTTATAATTAGCCCTTCAGCCTTCTTTCGACGGAATAGAACAATTGGTACTAAATTCGAAAATGGCGACAGTTATAGTTTTGAAGAAATTGGTGATAGCTTGTCGGAACCAATGTCTAGAAACTTAAAATAAAATTTACTTGTTGTGATTGAAAGTGGCGTTAAAAAACACGGAAAAATAGAATAAAGTAAAAAAAGTTATCAAAGTGGTACTAAAGTTTTCGGGTATATCGCCTTCTTGAAATCTTGTGATCTTCAATAAACAGAAGAACTACTGGTAACAGCCTAATGGTGGGAATATGCAACTGGTAATTCGAAAATAGCGATAGGTATAGTTTTGAAGAAATTGGTGAAAGCGTGTCGGAACCAATATTTAGAAACTTTAAATAAAATTTACTTGTTGTGATTGAAAGTTGCGTTAGGAACCACGGAAAAATAGAATAAAGTTTAAAAAAAAGTTATCAAAGTGGTACAAAAGCTTTCGGGTATATCGCCTTCTCATGAACAAAAGAACTGCTGGTAACAACCTAATGGTAGAAAGATAGAACAAATGGTACTTAATTCGAAAATGGCGATACAGTGGCGTAGCGAGGGGTGGGCAAGGGGGGGCATCATGCCCCGGGCGCTACTCACAAAGGGGCGCCAAATGGTCCGCAAAACAAAAAATTGCTGGAAATTTTTTTTATTATTATAATTGATTTTTGGAAAATATATTTTAAATTAGTGCCAGTGTAATATAATAAATGTTAATTCATAAATATTATTCATAATATTTAATTCATATTGTCACTTTAATAGTCTAAATCAAACTGTAATAATATATTCATAATAGAAATGGCACGTCTTTTCTACTGGCAGACCTGTGTCTGTCAGCACTTCCTTATGGCATCTACGCTGTGTGGTTACATAAATTATCTCATAATATGTTATAATAAATATTTGCAGTGCACAAAGTACAAACATTCTTTCAGAACACTATTTATTTTTATTTGTATAAACGCAATCCATCTTACGCATGTTATTTTAAAACGATAACAATAACACTCTAATGTACTTATATGTACAGTCACGGGAAAAAAGTGTCCGGAAAATAACAACTAAAGGATCGTCTATTTTTTAATATAGATACTTCTCAGACACACAACAAATACAGCGTTTTGTCGTTTCTAGGAAAGGACACAAACAACGCCGTATTTGTTGTGTGCCTGAGAACTATCTGTTTTTTTAAAAAAAGATTATTTGTTACTTTCCGGATACTTTTTTCCGTGACTGTACATATCCGTGACATTTGCGACAGGTTGTGGAATTCCGCTACAAGTTAGGTAAATACCC
>NC_092207.1:8432971-8441476 GCF_043381705.1 Parasteatoda tepidariorum | reverse complement strand
ACTGGTACTAAATTCGAAAATGGCGATAGGTATAGTTTTGAAGAAATTGGTGAGAGCGTGTGGGAACCAATGTATAGAAACGTAAAGTATGATTTACTTGTTGTGATTGAAAGTGGCATTGGAAACCTCGTAAAAGGAAATAAAGTGAAAAAAGTTATCAAAGTTGTAGTAAAGTTTTCGGTTATACTGAAGAACTGCTGGTAACAACCTAATGGTGGGAAGATGGAACAACTGGTACTAAATTCGAAAATGGCGATAGGTATAGTTTTGAAGAAATTGGTGAGAGCGTGTGGGAACCAATGTATAGAAACGTAAAGTATGATTTACTTGTTGTGATTGAAAGTGGCATTGGAAACCTCGTAAAAGGAAATAAAGTTTAAAAAGTTATCAAAGTTGTAGTAAAGTTTTCGGTTATACTGAAGAACTGCTGGTAACAACCTAATGGTGGGAAGATAGAATACATCTGGTACTAAATTCGAAAATGGCGATAGGTATAGTTTTGAAGAAATTGATGAGAGCGTGTGAGCTAAGAAAATTTGGACCCTTTAATTTTATTTTTTGAGCAATTTGCCGTATCTCCAGAATTTTTTAAGAGAATCGAAAAAGTTGTGCATACAATTATAAATTTAATTATCATAATTTAAATATATGTTTTCCAATAATAAAATAGATAAAACTAATGATATTTTGTTTATCCAAATACGTAAAAAAATAATTAGTAATAGCTTTTTATTATTTTTATGATATTATTAAATAATGCAACTTTAAGTAGCAAAATACAAAATGTGAAGGATCTTGGTGAATAGTTCATGATGAGAATTTAAAAATACGTCCTTTTAAATTTTAATAACTCAAAACTATTTAACTGAATGAGCTTAAATTTTATTTTTGCCCTTTACTTTTGCTATTCTTTGCCATTTCTTTCTCCTTTTGCTCTTTCTGTAAAATTATGTAAACTTTTTATATCTTACACTTCAAATTTTTTCGACTATTAATAAATACAATTACAAAATATAATACATACTGCTGAAAAAGATTATTAAATGTTGTTTCTGAAACTTAGACAGCAGAGCACATAACTGCTTTACATCAGGTTTCTGTGACACACATGGACACAAGAATCTCAAATTAGATTTTCAGGAAATTGATTAACTCTGAAAAAAAAAAAAGTACCTAAACTGACCGATCCTCTTTACATTTTTGACCGTATAGATCTTCGAAGCATATGTTCCTTTCCAAATTATCATACCAAAAATTTATGACAAATAATTCATTTTAAACTAAACATGAGAATAGAATTAAAATGTGTTTTTTTACGTATCGTTTAACTTTTATTCAAAATGTAATACAATACAATGCGATGAATGTGGCACTTGATGATAAAATGTAACTTATTACTCTACAATTAAACACAAATGAGCAACTGAAACAAATGAAATAGTGTTTAAATATGTACTATATTTAGTATTTTTGCTCTTTTCCAGATGTCATTCCTGGTTCAACTGTGAAACTTTACCGTAAAGGAAAGAGAGTGAAAAAGTTTGAAGTTGCTGTCTCCAATGATACTGTCACCATCACATTTAAAAAACATAAACTGAGTGACAGTGGAATTTACCATCTTGCTCTATGTCACAACAGCAACGAAGACAGCGTGTTATTGAACTTGTCTTTCCACAGTGAGTTTTGGATTTTAAAATTTTTAAATTTAAATTTTACTCGATTATTATTAATACTTCATTACTTATTTCCTAGCTTAATGTTTTGCTCATTGAATTTTATTTTCACAGCTGATTCCTACATTAACAATAGTGGTCATACGCTTAGTTTTTAAACCAGTTTAAGTTAGTTTAAAACTATAATAATATATTTTAATAATTCTGGAATATTTTTACTGCGTTTTTATTTACTTGCTTTCGCAACCGTGGAGATGAAATCATGCACCTAAAAGTATGACCCCTTCCCGATTAGCTAAAGCACTCAATTTCCTATAAGTGAAGAAAAATAACGCAATTGAGAATCGTTTTCAGATCACTACATGATCACTCAGATCACTACACTTTTCAGATCAAATAAAATTTATCGTAACAATATCTACAAAAATTTTTTTTTTTTGCAATTCAAATTTCCGAATTTTTCCGCATAACTAAAGCAATAAAATTTGAGATGCAGCTATGTGCTGAAAGACAATTTAAATTGCAATCGTTTTCTTTCTTTTCTTTTTTTAACCGCCATTAACAAAATTTAGCACAATATCATGTTCACACAAGAATCCAACTGTTTTCTATGAACTAGAAAACCCTAATTTGTATTGAAGCTCTGCACTAGGGGACAATACAAATTATTTCCTAACCGCTACAAGGAAAGTGTATCTCGATATTATCGACAAAGAGAATGTATCGTCTATTAAAATTCTGATCAACTGTCGAATATTAAAAGGGCATAAATGTCAACTGTAACCTTATAACAATACAGGTTAGCTGATGACGTTCAATAAACTGTGCAAGTTAGCATATTAAGTTAGCTAAATGATTTCTAAGCAAGTTAGCTTAGTGATACAATTTATATTTCTTTTATCACCAATCGAAATTTAACGACTAACAAACATAAAACTAAAAATAACATAATAGAAACAAATAAAATTTCGAGAAAATGCTTTTTTTTAATTTATCTATTTTGGTCTCATTAAAAATGAAAATCTAATAATCTAATAAATGTATCTCCACAATAAATTCCCCTCACGTATTTCATAAGTGATGCACTTTATGTTTTTCTTTGTCAGTGTGACTGAAATATAATTATTTTAATCTTCTCAGATCCCTTGAAAAATGTCGTTTTAAAATTTTTATTTTATTTATTCTTTATTAGGTAAATAAAAATTAATTGCTAAAAGCGATAAACCAGAACTAATGAACATGACGTTTTTGAACATAAATTATTAGCATAATTTAAATCGTAAAAAGTGAGAACATCTTAGAAAAACAAGTATAGTTTTATTTGCTTGTACAATATCAAATTACATTGATTGCACGCAACAAAAAAGTTACGCAATACCATATCATTCCAAGAAATGAATTCTAGATTCGAAATTATGATTAAAAAAGCATTTATCTATCAGCTGTCACTTTGCTCAAACCTTCCTCATTAAGTTTTTAGTGATAAAAAGAACTTTGATTTTAAAGTACAAATTTAAAATCACTCGATTTCGATTAAAATAAATTCCTCCTTAATGCGTTTATGCTTTTCGCATATTTGTTAGAGATTATGATGTGATTTTCGGAGTTTAATTACTTTATAGCATGAAAGAGCTGTGCTGATTAAACTTTACTAAGTATTGCGTATTGTATCGTACCTAAAATAATACCCTGAAAAAGTTATATTAAAAAATAAAGAAAGAATAATATTTTTGCTTGAATCCTAAAATAATACTTAATTAACACTGAATAACACTTATTTGCGTATTATACAATTACTAATATCTTGATTTTTATTTATATGATTGAAATAATAACCAAGATGAATCGTTCGAAATACCCTTGACCGTTTTTTGTTTTTCTTTTTTCTTAGGATTCATCAAAAAGAAGATCGATTTCTATTCACATTTGCCCAAACCAAAAGGTGAAAAATATTGGAACTTTTTCGAGAACAAGGGCAAATTTTATGAATATCAGAAAAGATTCAACCTTTAGGTTGAAAATGAGGACATGCCAAAGAGAGGTAAACTTTAAATATGTTGCAAGTTTAATCAGTTAGTTTCAACAATAAAATAGATAATTCTTTTTTAGTTTCCTTTGTAACTGCATTTTATTAAGAGCAAAAGAAAACTGTGATTAAAACCTGACCTAGGAAACTTTATACAACAATGAAACAGAATGGAAATTATAATTATCTTCTAACGGCAAACTTCTAAACCAAATAAACTTTTCTTACAGAAATCTGTGCTGATAGTATGGAAATATATTAGTGACTACAGGCAGACAAATTACTCAAATGCCCCTTCATATTGTTATCTGTTTTAACAAATTAAAATATCACATAATTTTGTTTTTCGGGAATCGCTGATATCCTAAAATTGAGCTGTGATGGCTCAGGGGATAGAGCGTCCGTCTTCCATTGAGGTGAACCGGGTTGGGTCAAGATATGATGGAGTGTTGAACAGGTTAAAACGTTCTTAATCATTCTTTGCTTTTTTGTTTATTTTTTACAAACATAACAGAATATACAGACTAGAAAAAGTATAGTTAAATATTCTTGTAAATATTGTTTAAAATACTCTGTAATAATAAAAATTAATTCTTTATTTTCTTACAGTCTAAGAAGGCATATGGTCTAGGAAGACATTTGTATATATGTTGATGATTTATATTATTATTTATTCTTATTTATTCATATATATCCTGAGTTGCACTGTGCGCCCAAAATTTTTTGTTCATAATAAAACCCTTTCGGCCAATTGATTTTGTTTTTCTTACAAGTTGGTGTGATATATGTTTTTTCTACTTTTTTAATGGTTTATCAATAAAAGTAATTCATAATTCTTCCTCAAACAGGGTTCATACGTACCTGGAAAAAATTAAAAATTGGCAGTAATATTCATATACTTTTTTTTTTTTAATATTATTATTTTCGCAGCTACTAGCATATTTTATTTTCTCTAAGTAAATATATATAGATCCGAAGATGGCGCATCTGCAATTTTGAGTCAACAGTCAAAGTTAAGAAATTCGCAGCTTTTTTAAGACAAAATTGATACCAGTTATTTATTTTTTCCAGATGAGTACGAACCCTTTCAAATAGTATAACTTTTACAAATCCTAAAATAGATTGAATTGAAATATAATGAAATAAGATTTTACTAATTTTCATAACTCAGTAACTACGTTTGTAATCCTAAAAATATACATGTTACATAAATACACACATTTTGAAGAAGAGGATATGTAATTGTTACTCTGAATGACCGAAATCGGTGGTTGTTGACTTCCACCGGTGAATGTTGACAATCACGTAGTTGCTTTGGTAAATGTTCGAAATACATACTAGGTCTAGTTAAATGCCACTGCCCGGCAAGCCCTACATCAATGTTTTTTAAGCTCAAGTGCCACTGCCAGGCATGATTTTGCCTCGTATGCCCTGCATCAATGTCTTTTAAGGGCAAGTGCCCTTAAAAGTATGCATTATTGCATACTGGGCCACAGTGCATACTGGGCCACTGCCCAGTATGCATTTAACCGGTACTCCGAACCGGTTCTCCTCTAATCTATACTCTTCAGATATTTACATATCGAATAAATTATAATAATATCAACGAATAAATTAATATAAAATCGGATATAACAAATATTTCGGACATTCACCAAAGTGACTATGAAATTATTGACATTCACCGATGAAAATCAATTTTCTCTTGATTTAGGTTATTCACGGTAAATTCACTATAAAAAAAAATTTAATGGTTTAGCAATAGATATTCGTTCGGAAGCAGAATTTACTAAGTCAATCATGTTCTAAGTAAAATTAAAAAAATATATAAGCCTCTGTGTAAATAAATGCGCATTCCTAGTGTTATTTTCTAAAATTGATCTAAAATTTTGAAATTTTTTGCGATTTCCTGCTAAATAAATTTAGCCTTAATAAATTTAGCTTCAACCACCCCTACAGAAGAAATACACATTTCTTCTTCTTTCAAATAAGTAAAATTCTTCTAGTGAAGAAATACACATTTCCACTTGTTATTTTCTGAAAAATGCATTAAAATATTAGAATTTTATAGCATTCCTTCTCTAAAAAATCTGTGCCTTAATCATCCTTTTCTGGTTGTAGTAATTTTGGGGGATTGATGAGCGAAGCAAGTGGGGGCCAGAGCTCCATCGTCTAAATCAGGGATGGGCAAACTTTTTTGGTCTGGGGCCAAAAATTGAGAAAAAAATTGCTTGGTGAGCAAAGTAAAAACTTCAAAATTTAAATATAAAAAAAGCGATATTTAAGTTTTAATTTAAATATTTAGTGATATGAATGAAATTTCGATTTCATTTCTAAAAGTTCCTTATATGACATTCACAGTGAGATGTGCTTACTTTAAGGAACGAGGCTAAATGCTTTAGTCTACTTCTAAAATGATTGTTTAAAATGTTCATAGTTGAAAACTCTTGTTCACACATATATATATATATAAGATTAAGCAAACAGCACTGATTTTCTGGGCATGAAATATTAAAATTTTGGATACTAGCTTTTGGTAATTATTTGTAAAACTCAAACATTGGCATATTTAGAAACAACTGCATCAGATTGTCCATATGCGCAGTCTGCAACATATGAAGCATAATTCGCCTATATTATATTCCATAAGTTTGCTCCTCGAGAAAGACAAACGCCAATCTACAGCTATTCTATAAAGAACTTCTGCTTTCAACATTTTACCAATTGAAGCTCTCTGTGCTATTTCCATCAATTTATGTCTTGTAGAACAAAAATAGAGAAAGTAAAGAAGTCATCAGTACTTTGTTAAAAAAGAAAGAACATAAATAGCTTTAAACAAAGTCGACAAGAAAATAGATGCATATTTTTTATATTTGCCATGGATCGGCAAGTTAAAATTCCATCCGCGGGCCGGATGAAACCTTCCGACGGGCCACAGTTGGCCCGCGGGCCGTAGTTTGCCCATCTCTGGTCTAAATGATTGGCAGAAAATTATTGTCATTGTTGTCGTTTTCAAATTTTCAGTTATATTAGTTTTTCACATTAATAATCAAGTCCCTGCAGGTGCGCGGCATCCAGTGTTATCACGAAATGTAAATCAATTCAAAAAGTTCTATTTTTTTACGTACGCACGATGAGGCTAAATCATTAAAATTATATACAAATGGATATTCCATAATAGAATAGAAATACTAATTTAGGTTAATAAAGTAAAATTTCTGTACACCCTAGGCTCTCTTTTCGTGAGTAGATGTATTTCTTCTGCCGGGGGTACGTCTGACCTACTTAAGGACATCCCCCCTCCCCTACATTTAAAACATTTTTTTTCTTCTTCAGGGGAAGGTGTTTCTAACATAAAAAAAAAAAATTCTAGAAGGTCTGAGAAAAAGGAGAAAAAAAAAATCTAACAAAGACAAATAGAAAAAAAATTGTGAGGGGGGGATAAGTGACGTAACATTGCTTATTATGGGAAGGGGAGGGAATAAAAATTGTGGCCCCGAAGAAAGATCGAGGATCGTTGTGTTTATTTAGCCAGAAAAAAAGAAGGGAAAAAATGAGAGTGCGTGCGTGGGGAGGGGTAAGAGAACACGTGTAGAGACCGTTATATAGTTCGGGAAGGGAGTTACATGAAAATGGCGGTCATTTCAATATTTTAATATGTATACAGGGACAGCGTTAGCATTCGCCAAATGCGATAAAATCGTTAATTTGGCGAACAAAATTGTGTTTTGGCGAATGATTTTTTCCACTGAAAAGAAAAATATATATTCAACTCGATTATCAAAATTACGTTAAAATGAATTTTTCTAAACAAATCTGTATTTTTTAATAGATTACAGTAATATTCGGTAAATGCGCACGCTTGATGAATTGGAATTGTTCCAAATAATGTAAGTCTGAAACAAACTACCGTAACATACAGAAAACCCCGTTAAGTTCTGTGGAGGAAAAATTAATCATAAAACATTGTTAAGATTTGCATTTGGCGAAGACTAGAAAATTGGCGTATACTGTGGATATTTGTCTAATAAGTTGAAATCCTTAGCGCTGGGCTCTGGACTTTCTTTTATTTATCAGGAATGTGCAAATGTGGATGCGTATTTTTATAGTTCAGAACCTTTCCCAAGTAGAGCGATAAGAATAATAAAAAAACGGTACTTATCCGTGTCGGGATTCCGTAAAAAAAACTATTACAATGGTACATATATTAGGTACCTTGTATTTATTACCTTAGCACACTAATTACCTATAAAGAGACGTCTTCCCTCCCGTAATCTTGGGTTTTAAGTTAAATTTTTGATATTCGTTTTCTAGATGCTTTTTTGTTTTAAACACAATTAAGTTACGCTGGTAAGACTTATTCATCAGCAGTAGTACTTTAATAGATTTTTCTCTCAAAAATATACTACATAAAATTAAGCTAATTATATTGCGAATAACGATTTTGGATGCGTAACTTAATACAGTACAGAGCCGGATTATACCTTTCGTAGGCCCTAGGCATAGCCGTTTTTGGGCCCTCCCCTCCTTCCCCCACTCCTCCCCTCTTTTCAAAATATATGCTAAAATTTTCTTGCATATTTTTTTTAAACATTTTTATTAATATGGATTTTAATTTACAAATTTGTTTATCGAACTTTATCTGCAATACCGGCATACTGCCGATATTGCAGTTGATATCGATAATACCATTATGATTAGTTCGATTGATAACTATGTAAGCACTTCACGTCAACAATACAACAACAAAACAGCAAAGAAAACAGTGAAATTGATAGTGAGATTAATTACAAGAAATATTTATAC
>NC_092207.1:8428888-8431680 GCF_043381705.1 Parasteatoda tepidariorum | reverse complement strand
ATATTAATACAATAGTCTGAGGAGCACTCAAAAAATTTTTTTATAAAATAACTACAAATAAAATAGATCATAAAAAGTAAAAATAACATGTAAAAACAGATAATAAAATAAAATAAAAAGAAAGAACATTAAAAAGGGGGGACTATAAAGCGAGTAGCATATATATATATAGATAGATAGATAGATAATATATCGTCTAATTTAACCAATTGATACACCAATATAAAAAATTGCAAACCGGTTTCAGTGTCGTAAAAACAATAAAGCTGTATAGTATCACCTGACAATTAAGATTTAATACAGAATTTTGTAGCGCGTCTACTAATTTGGCCAAGGACTGTACCCTAATTTTTTCTGAAAAAAAAAATGAGTAGAAAATTTAACGTACTGATTGAATCGAGGCTTCGCATTTCAGATGTTTCGAAGTACTCGGCAAAATAGAGCAAATGTCTAAAATGATTTTATTTATGAAAATTAATATGATTAAAAAGTATTTTCCAATCCGTCTCCACTCCTCTGACAGTTGAATTCGGACAGAAGTAAATATTCCTTTTAAGACAACGACAGTAATAGTACCAATTACGTTACCACAATTAATTAAGCATCACAGCAGTCAATAATAGTATGACGACATTTGGCGTTTTTTTTTTTCTTTTTTTGGAACGGATAAGAACCTAAAAATCTGTTTACTGAGTTGTTGATAGTTTAAATATTTTTAGTCTCACCGCATTTTGTACAATCATATCCACGAATTACCTCTTTTTCCCAAGATTCATCTCGAGAGATTGTCGGATTGTAAAAAACCATCTTGCGGTATAAAAAATATCTAAACTCAAAATTTTTTTTTCGTTTTTTAAATTTCAACCTCCCCCTTTTGACCCTGATCCGAATTTGTCTCAACCTTGCACTTACTTTCGAAAGGCTTCCGTATTCCATTCCAAAGGGGAAAATGGCAGAAAATCTAATTTTTTATGCTTAGGAATCCGCAACAGGGACTCATGAATGCAGTGTAAAATTTCCCTTTTATCCCCACCCCCTAAAAAAACCCCGCTTGACAGAGAGAGATGATGATGATGCAGGATGCAATAGATTACGTAAGATATCCCCCCCCCCATCACCAAAAAATGAAGGTGGGGGAAAAGTGATGCCAAGAGGGCGTTTTCAACTCCCAAGGTCCTGAGAATGGAAGATAGAAGGCAGCTGCTGCAAGAAAGACTAGTTCCGGTGTCGACCCAGAGTCGGCACGTGTACGACCCCCTGAGCACCATACAGGGGGGTAGACTCTGTGAGAAATGCGGTCAAGGACAAGAAGTTGAGAAGAAGAAATGTCTCGTAGAAGGTCAGAAGATATAAGCTGGTAAAGAAATCGAAAGTCTGCCCCTTCCAAGAACCCCTTATGAAGATCTTCCATGGAAGGATTTTTTAGATTTCATTTTCAGGGTAGTTTTTTGGTTGAAATGTCTGTAGACTCTAAAAACATGATTCAGGAAGTGAAAGTAACTTCAGGAAGTGATGGAGGGCCCCCTCATTACTTCCCTTCAAATGTCCAAAGAGTTACTAGTTTTTAAAAATGGAAAAATCAGTAAAAATTCCAAATACTGTTTTTGACAAACGAAATAAGGTTCCGCAGAAAATTATATTTAGTGTGGAGCCTGCTTTTTAATATAAAGATAATTAAAATAGTATGACACGAAGACCACGTTTTTGCGTATTTAAATTGTTGAATGCATATTATGAACAAGTACATAGACTATTGCTGCAGAATACTTTGCAACTGCAGAATAATTTGCAACTCATCATATACCCGATTTAAATCTCGTTTAAAAGAATAAGTTATATTTTGAAAAGAACACTATTTTTTTTTCTTTCTTTTTGAGCGAATGAATCCAAAATAATTTGCTACCCACGAAGTGTCTTAATGTGTTTTTATTACAAAAAAAACTTATATTTTAATATAAGAACATAATTTTTTAGAGCAAGTGATTTCATGATTATTTGCTATTTATAAAAAGTAATGCAACTAAAAAAAAAAAATTTTTTTTCTTCTTCTTCTTTTGCGCAAACGATTCCAAAACAATTTACTAACTATAAAAAATCTTGAAATATCTTAATTAAAAGAAAATTTATATTTTGAAAAGAACACAAATATTTTGAGTAAACGATTTCGTCATTGGTCGTAACAATTTGCTACCCCTTAAACTGTCTTGATATATCTGATTGAAATTCATTTACAAAGAAATTCCATTTTGAAAAGAACACAATTTTTTGAGCAAACGATGCAATAATTTATTTAAAAATTTAAGTGGCAACTACCATTTTATAATTTTTTTTGCATTCTTTTTTTTTTCTACCATAAACTTTTACCTTGAGGAACTACCAGTCAGTGAATTTGATTGCATTTTATTGAAATTTGTTTCAGAAGCAAACAGCGATAAATTTACGTAGAATATGTATAAGTGCGCCAAGATAAAAGTTTGAGTTATAATCGCTAATGAAACTGTAACTTGGTGCTTATCAAGATAACTCAAGAAAAACTGAGTTTCGTCAATTTTAAGAAAAGAGAAAGGTAATGAATTTGTAATTATAACTCATTGAAATAGGTACCAAACTTCGCACATCTATTTTAATTAATGATTTAATGTCTAATTTATGCTTCTGCGTGTTTCATAATTTGCTTTATATGATTTTTATAATTGCAGTCATTCTTTTTTTTTAAAAACTCTATGCATCTAAAATTGAAATACATATTTTTTAAAAAAATGATAATAGTTTTTTAGCTGAATATATATATA
>NC_092207.1:8386625-8428790 GCF_043381705.1 Parasteatoda tepidariorum | reverse complement strand
ATATAATTCATATTATAAATTAATCTAGCATAATATCATAATATTGATACATAATTTTTAAGCGAAACGATGATTCCATATGGAAGATAGACACAAGGAAATTGCATAAGAGATGGTTGGGCCTCTCTTGCACCTACTTGGTGTAAGAAAGTATAACATTTTGTTGTGATTCGCTCCTAACATGGGCCTCTAGCTTTTCATGAGAATCTAAACAAAAGGTAAAAATTACTATAACGAAAGTGAAGTGTGGTAATGGTTGAGTGACCAACCAGGAATAAAATCCGGGACAGTTTTTCTTTTTTTTTCTTAATTTGAAAAAAAAAAAGGAAGGCCGCGGCGTGTGGGTAGGCAGAACCGAGTGACCTCGAGGGGAGAGTCCCTTGTTCCCTCATGATGATGATTACGAAACCGGTTAATCTTGAAATTTATTCCTGAACTTTCAAATGAGGATGCCTTCTCTGATTTTTGAATGGGAGAAGCATTCACCTGCTGCTGCTGTCATATTGAATAAAATATTACTGATTATAAATGTATCATATGCGCCATGCTCCAAAAACTGGAAAAAGAAACACACAATTTAAACCCAGAAAATTAAAAAAAAAAGAAGCATGTAACAGAATTTGGAATGATGAAGTACTTCATCATTTTTTTAACTAATCATAAGATTAACACACAGGAGAGAGTACTGTTAATTGATACATAGTTTCATAGGGGATATATATACATTAAAATAAAATAAGAAATTTTAAATATTTCTATCCACTTCGAATTTATCCTTGTATATGAATTAATTTTTAAAAACATATATAATTACACATTGAAATAAATGTTGGACATAACGGCTAAAACCGAATTAGTCGTTAAATTCATAGGTATTATTTTAACAACACATCACTTAGTAATTCAGCTTTGAATTGTGATCTTATAGGGATTTTTTTTTTTCTTGCATAATTTTTCTTCACTATGTTAGTTTTGTTTTTTGGAAATTATGTTTACAACCTACTTCTAACCATGATTGAGATAGATCAGATATAGCTAAAAAATTGGTGTTGTTTAAATAAAAATTTTAGATGTATTTTTATTTTCAGAAATAGGGGAAAGGGAATTTTTAATATTTCCGATGATATCCTCATCAGCATTGGGTATGGCCACTTTTGGTTTACAAAAGACAGAAATTTTGCTTATTTTTTAATTCCTTACTTTTTTTTTGTTAACTGAGATATATGCTTTCTAAGAAACATGCTTTTTTTTATGCCACTCCAAATGGTGGAATTGTCCATAAAATGAATCTTTAAATCCACAGAATAAATTCAAATTTGAAGTACACTTGTACTTGAGATCATTCCTTGTTTCTACATATTATGAT
Source organism: Parasteatoda tepidariorum (assembly GCF_043381705.1). NCBI lineage: Eukaryota > Metazoa > Arthropoda > Arachnida > Araneae > Theridiidae > Parasteatoda > Parasteatoda tepidariorum. The sequence continues at coordinate 8,427,424 of NC_092207.1, read as the reverse complement.
TTTTAAAAATATTGAGGTGCTTCGTAGGGGTAGAAAGGTGTGGGGAACTCAGTGGGACAAATTCTTTGATTTTCTATTCGATTAGAGGTGATGTTAGATGCTCTGAAAAGGGCATCTAACATGAGTAGGGGAAGAACTAAGCCACAATAGTACGAAAAGTCAAAATCTATATTTTGAATTTTAATTTATGTAAGGCATGGAAAAGTCATTTTACAGTAAAAAACTCCTCATTTTCAAGCAGAGCATCCTAAGTTTTTTCTTAGTTACAAAAATTATTTAAATTTTAACGACTTAAAATTTCATTATTAAATTTAGTCTTCATGAAGCGTTTTGCTTCGCCAATAGCCTATTGTGCAGCTCTAGTGCGACAAATGAACTACAACAACAACATGAAATGTTTTGCGAACTAATATATCTTATGTACAGTGGTTTATCACGATAAGCAAAATAATTTAATATTTATACGTTAAAACGTATATGTTATACAACCATTAATTAAAAATGGTCTCAAAGACAGTACAATGGACACCTAAGGAAAGGAATTACAAGCCTGTTTTTTTATTTTTAAATCGGGAAAATCAGTCAGGGTTATAAATTTTCAGAAATTTCAACAGACACCTTATATTTACAACAACAATAATAGGTGAAAGGATTAATATTAAACTTTTAAAAAGTTAATAAACTAAAATGTTTTAGTGTCCTTGGTTGCCAATTGACTACTGGAATAACTGCTCCTTTAAATCAGGTCTGGGCAACATTTTTGGGGAGAGGCCACTTCCAATCTACTAAAAAATATAAGATAAAAAAAAAGTTTTACTTTTAGTCTGATTATGAAATTTTTACGCAAATAGCGCATTTTTTCCCAATGTAAGATAGAGCAAGGAAATTAAAAAGAAAAAAATCTAAAAAAGAGGAACAAACTTAAGTTTTATTGTTAACAATATTTTAAAAGAATCAACCGATTAGGTTATGTATAAAATAAAAATGAATAGCTCGAAAGTGTTAATGAATAATTGAAGTGGTTTTTTATAATAAGTAAACTAAATTAAAATTAATTTATTACAGCTTATTTTCCCAAGCCTTGAATTAAGAGCTTAATTTATTAAATTCACAATAGGAAACATTTGTACCCAATTATATATTGATCCAAACCAAAAACAATAACTGGCAGTCGAATCGTGCAAAATTGTCTTTTGGTACAAATTTCAAAAATGAAATATTATTTGAGTCGTAGGGTTTTTACTAATTTTGACTACATTTCTGAAGACAGGTAGGTTTAAAAATCTGCAATAATATGACATTTATTTCTATAGTTTTTATTTGATAATTCTAAGATAAATCTTAAGCTCCTGTTCCAAGAAAATCGAATCGAATTTACACAATAGAAATTTTAGACCAATTTTTGAAGCTCTGAATTGAAATAATAGGAATGTGATACAAAATAACCATAATTTCGTTTCCATAATTTAATTAAGTAGTAAAAAAAACAACAACAGAAAACATTAGTCCGAGCGAATACATTTTCAATAACTATAATTAAGGTAGAGATCCAATTAAATAATAAAATTTGTATCACAGAAGAGAAACTATCTACAAGACTACTCGTTTTATCTCCGAGGGATAGAGAACGTTTTTTCTTCCATCCCCTCACCCATAAACTGAATTTAGGTCACTATAGCAACTTTCCAGACTGTTTCTCAGATAAGTGGCTGCCCCACAGGTCCCCCCCCCCTGACAACTTTGCGTTCTGCGAAAAAAATATTTTAATCATGCATTCAGAGAGGTGTATTTAATTTTTTCGTCAGTTGTCCTCTATGTTCCAAAAGACATAAAATGCTAGTCATTTTATACATAATCTGTATAGTAAGGAAACAAAATTGTTGGTGGCCTAACCATGTTTAAATTTCTGAAATAAAAAATAGCCCCATATAAATTTTGATATTCCCAGAGGCACGATGTACAGAAGAAGCATGCCAATATTTTATGCAATTTCGAACTAATTTTTTCTTGCTATGAGGCTCTAAATATGACATTTTATGAATACTCTGCATTTTCAGAGAGTAAATAAAAACTCTAGAGTAATTCAATAAATGTGTTAAAGTACTATTTTTTTTTTTTAAAAAAAAAAGCTTTGTAGGGTAAACCAACCAGTGAAGGAACATTTCATATATATTGATTAAAAATAAGAATTTGAAAGTTTTTCTTTAGATTGATTGGTAACAATAGCTTACTGCCAAACGATAGGAAGTCATCTAGCAATGTTTTGGATTACCTGGCCAAATACACTTCGCTGAAAATTTTTTGAATTTGTTATTATCTCTGCAACACCTTGATTTTTTGAAAAAATTATAAGGTGAGTGTTTGTATTTATATGTTTGAAGTGGAATTAATTGCATGTAATAGTTTTATTTTTCTCACTGTGAAAAAGGGAATTCAAAATATAGTTATTGAATTTATGTTGTTTTTTTTTAAGCATCATAAAGTACTGAGATAAGGGGGTGTTTATTCACTGGATCACCAAGCGATGAAAAACCAGTGATGGAACAAGTGTTGCTTTACTGTTTTTTTTTTTCTAAGTTAATGAAAATAAAAGATAATTTTCTTGTTCCTTAAGTGATGTTCTGCATCAAAAGTATGTTAAAAATACGAAAAACAACTTCTAACCAGTGAGGGAACAGGCATGTTCCTTTACTGGGCATTGATTTCCCAGTGAATGAACAGTATGTGTTAATATGTTGACACTTAAATTTTCGATTCATGATTACAAAAAAAAGTTAGCATTTTCCAAGTATTTATATGTTATAATTTCAAGAATAGGCTTGTTTTTAAATATTTGTATGGCTTATTAATTCATAAAGAGCATTAAAAAATGACCAAACTTAAGTTTTCCCTTACTGGGTGTTCATTCACTGGTACGAGCTGTTCCTTCACTTGGTCTTCTTAGTCAAACCCCGCTATAGTGAACCTTCAAGGGATCGAAATTTCGGTTCACTATAACCGGGAGTTCACTATATCCGTTACGCAGGCAATTTCACTAATGGTTCCCAAACTCCTCCCTTTTATTACATTATATTCATATAAATGACTGAAAAATATTATGTAGTAGCAAAAAATGTGTTATTTTTCATCACTCTTCGTCTTGCGTACAAATAAAAATTAGTAATCTTTAGCTGATGAGCAATCCTCAACATCAGATATGGAAACACTTCCCGACTCTCAGATAATTTTTCCTGAATTTCTGTTATTCCGCTTTTTGAACCTGTCATTCGAGCACATTAAAGTAGTTTCTATAGATGGTTTTAAAAATCGGTATATGTATTTATTTTGAAGTAGAAATTTCAAAATTATTTGCAAAGAAAATGGGTGGGGGGAAATAAGTCAAAGACAGAAAAAAGTTCATTATATCCAACTTCCTCACTTTTTTGGTTCACTATATCCACTAAAAATAACATTATACGTGTATAGCAAGGTACGGGACCGAGCATTTCGTTCACTATATCCGGGAGTTCACTATAAGCCGTGTCCACTAGAGCGGGGTTTGACTTGAACCTCCAAAACTTTAAAACAATATTATGTAAATTCTCTAAAAATTTTTTTACATTATTTGCAATTAGTAACAAATATGTTGACACTGTCATTTAACTAAAATTACGAATTTTGAAATTAATATGATTTTTTAAAAGGCAAGCGAAGCTTAAGTGATCCTTCACTGGTTAGTTCACCCTACTTCCATTTTTTAAGTGTTTTTAAAGAAAGGATAAACAAACACCACTGAATTGGTTGAATAAAAAATAGTTTATTTAAAATAACCATGGTTTTGCTCTACATATAAAAAAAGATATATAACACAGTAATTGAGGTAGAATTATAGTTTGTTTCGTGATTATTTATCAACTTCAACAGTAGAAAAAATTACAAAAAACACACAAATATATAAAAACACAATAAGCATACAAAAAGCTAAAAATATCAAATACACTCTGTTAACTGAAACCGGTTGAATATGCACTAGACGCCATTCAATTTCACACGGGTTTGAGCTTGGCAGAATTTTACCAAAAGAATCCATAATTTTTCTTCCAAATTTACAAACAGCCCTTACAATACATGGCTAATTCATATGATTAAAAACCGGGAAAAACAGTGAATCTTGATTTCCTTTCAGAAATTACAAACTTGCCAACACTGAAAAGATGCTCTAATTAATAAATTTTTTTTGCATAATTTGTTATAGCATAGCACAAATGCTAACATGCTAGTAGATTTTATGCAACAATAGAAATTCTATGTAAATTAGAGCAATACTGAATATTAAAAACTGTAAATAAAAGAAACTGGATTTAATTACATATAGGACAAAGTTAGGGAATTCAGCTGTTAGCCAGTTATTGCATTTTCAATAGTGGCCACTTAATACAAAATTTTTAACGAATCAGAAAACTATATATTAATAATGTAAGACGTTTCTTTACAAGCATTTCTCGAAATATATTATCAGATCATTATCCAGAAAGAAAAATTTAAAAAAACAAGGGAGAGATAAAGTTACTTTTAGTAAATTATAAAATACAATTCCTAATAATTATTTGTTTATTAAAATAATATTAATAAAATGCAAACAGGTTGCATTTTGGACCAAAAAAAAAAAAAAGTAGTAGGCAGGTGACGACAGGCAAACAATTTTTCATCGCCACTAGTTATATTTAGTTGCTCTGTGGAGATCGTCAATATTTCCTTATAATACTTATTGGGATTTTTAGAAACTTTTTTTTTTTCAATTTCAGAATTATTTTACTTTTTTAAAAATGATTTCAATTAACTTATTAAGCTTAAATTCAGATTAGTCGACATATCAAAATAACATGACAGTACAACTAATTTTCATTTTCTTGCACTGTATTTTAAAGAATTTAGCAGACAACTTGAAAGGTTAGTAAAGATAAGTTCTGCAAAATTTTTAACACTGATTTTAACTGATTAATTATATATATTACATTTCATTTTTTTTTTTAAATTAAATGTTTTTTTTTTTACTTATTATTTCCCACCCCCTTTTTTTCATATGTCTATAATTTTTCTTTGTTTTTATTCTTCATTTTGAACTTATCTAATGAGTGCTGTTTACTTGCAGCTTAAGCGCAATAAATGATACTTATTGTTTTTCTTAACTTTCTTAGTGTTTTCTTGTATGTATATATATATATATATATATAAACGAACGGTATTTTTTATATGTAATTCCTCAATGAGTAGTTATTTTTTCTATGTATGGATTTTGAATTTTTTTTGAGGGAAAAATCAGAAGGCATGAGAATTTGCGAGTCTTTGTTAATCGCAAGTTGGAAGCCAGTGTAAAGGCATCAAGTTATTTATTTGCAAGTAGGGGAAATCAAGATTCAAAGATAAGCTTGCTATTTCATATACGCAAGACAATTTTCTTAAAATAAAGATTTCAAGGACTGAAACCAAACATAGTGGTTTGATTTACCATCCTAAACACCGGTTAATTAATTCATCATCAATTTTATATTCAAATATTTTATCTACAAAAATAATCTTCATGCATTATCACCAATTTTACTCAACACAAAATATGCCAATTTTACAAAATATAAAATTTAAAGATTCGATTCTAGAATTGGTTTTGAGAAATCTTAAAAAAAAAAAAAAAAAACATTTTTGAGCTACAACCAAAAAGTTAAGCATTTTGATCATGCTTACAAAAATAAAAATTTTGCATCTATCCCAGAAGTTTCGAGTCAATGTTGACCAGAAAACAAGCTGTTAGCATACTTTGAGTTAAAATAACTCATTCACAAGAGCAGCGCTTACCAGTGGTAAATTCTTAAAAATACAGTTATTCCCTTTTACCTGCAATTTTAAAACTTAGCTTTAAAAAAATTTAAAGTAGAAAACTAATGGTTAAACACCTTACGAGAAAAAGATTAAGTAAATTTAAAATTTTAAGAGCATGATTAAGCATAATTACCCCCCTCCAGAAAAAAAAAACAAACTTTACAGCCAAGATTACCTTTCGAACAAAATTTTACTTTGAGTTTAAAGATCAAGTAAAAATTGATTTAGAACGCAAATTTTTATTTGGCAACTATAATTTCCCATAGAAAGATGAATGCAAAAATAACCAACACACTTAGCACGACTTGCTCATAAGAATATTAAAAAAACCAATTTATTTTGAAAATTTTAGCAAAACCACACCCCACTTGGTAAACGCTGCATTACCAGCTTTGTGGAAACACTGAAGATAGATACTTGCATACATAGTATTTGATGAATACAACTTAGTATGTGGGTTGAGAAAATTGGACAAATGTGTACGAAAATTCCCTTTGTTTAGTAGGACAGCAACTTAAGAGCAGCAAGAGGTCAACATAGATATCAGGGATAGCCAATATTGCAAGCCGTAAGTGGCAAAAGTGTAAGGGTATGTAGCCAAATCCATTTATTTTAAAGCTTGGCAAAATTAATGTAGTTTGAAAGCATTGTGAAAAACTGAAATGGATAAAATTTTGAAATTTCTGATAGGCACACATGTTAAGAATTCTTTTGAAAAGAAATTTTTCTGCTAATCATTAGTTATCCAAGTAATAATATTTTTTTTGTTGTATGATATTTTGAATTATAATTTTTACTGCCGAGGGATATTAAAATAAATTGTTTATAGCATTTTCTATTTTAATTTTAAACTGAGATACAGAATTTTTGAAACTGCACATTCAAGATTAAGTATTGCTCCTAGTACTTAAAGTTGGCTACCCCTGGGTAAAACACAGGTTGGTTAATTCGCACTGCTTGTGTTTGAAGCAATTGAGGCACTTGGGAATAATGAGTCAACATAAATTGAACTCGAATAATTATAATACAAAAAATATCGCAATGCTTTCTGCAATGCTACAAAAGGACAACAAGAAATTCTTTTTTTTTTTCACACAGGGGAAAAATTAATCTCATCATTGTTGGAAATAAACACAAATAGGAATACAATACATCCTAAGTTTTATAACCAATACACATGTTTTCAGTTAAATTTCACATTCATGTACAGTTACAATTTTTTACCAAGTAAGTTACCCGAAGTATTCACAAATTTGATGCACATATGCATTTTAGATAGCAACATCTTTCAATCTCTTAGGTTTTCACTTAGTTCTAAAAAGAATCAAAGACAACTTTACCAGTTAATCAAGTTATTGCAACTAAGAATGGTTTGAGCTAGATAATTTTTTAAGTTATAAAGCATTTATTAGGTTGAATTGTAAATAACTTCTAAACTTTAAGTATAAAAGAAATGCATTGTGAATTAAGTTAAAAATAATTTACATCATAAAATGTGAGGCTTTTTTAATAAAAAAAAAGATGTTAATATTTTATATGGTTAAATGCAAATTTCATTGGATCAAATATTCATATGAATTAACAATACAATCTAAGCAATGATTTAATAGTATTTTAACAAAAACTTATTTTATTTAATATGCATTTAAAAAAAATTTTAAAAATGAATTTTTGAAAACTATTTGAAACTCAAAACAAATAACAATACCCTAACAGGGGGCGTAGCCAGATTTATCAACAAAAAATAAGCACATTTAAAGTACTTAAGCACTTAAAAAATATTTTTAATCACTTTCAAAAAAAAAAAAAAATTATTAAGATCTGTGCAGCAATACAAATTATTTTTTTATCGTTTAAAATTCTTAATTTATAAACATAAAATCAATAAAATTCAAAAACTTTACATAATTGTGATAAAATAACTAGTTTCTAATAAATATTGCAGAGAAAATTGTGAAAAGCATGCATTTTTTGTAATTTAGAACGACAATCAATAGGGCAAATAAAAAAAAATCTCTTTTTAAGATAGAAAATTATGCTCTTCAAACTCTTAACCCGAATAAAAAAAGCTCCTTCAAGGGCTTTTAAAAAACGCAAATCAAAAATAAGCACTTTTAAAAAACGCTACGCACCCTGTCTAATGTCAGTTTATCTATCAACCCTAATATTTTTTACAGAAGCAAAATCTTTTGTGGAGATGAAAGTGAAAACCCCAAAAAGTCGTTGTGCGATCAAATTTTACGTGAAATACTTTTGGCATCCTCTTAAGAAAATCATGATGTTCAACTACACAAAAATATTCAAAATTGAATGAATTCTTTCAACTGGTTAGAGATGAAAATGGTATTGGCACTTCATCTAAAGGAACATAGGTCAATTCTAAGCACACAACTTAAGGCACATTCTTGTCACTACCTTCCCACTGGTTATCAAAAGAATGAGACAATATAACTATTTTTTTAATTGTCTAGAAACTTAACTACCCATTCATTTCTTTCTAATTAACATTAGCTGGTTCAATTGATATAAGTTTCGAGGCAAATATGATAACAGAGGAAGGATACATGCTGCTTCAAATGATATTCTTCACTAAAACAAACCATAGACCATCTGGTGCCCCAAGGCACAAAATAACTTGCTGAGGAACTATTTTGTATTTTATGACATAAAGAACATTTAAAAACATTAATTACTAAGAAAAACAAACATTCATAAAATATCCTCACCTTTATAAACTGTTTCCAAGCAATATTGAAACAAATAAGGTTTTAGAAATAACCTTCACAGTTAAAGAGCCAAGGAAAAAGAGAATAACCATACGAGAAAGTTTTTAAATTAATTAGTTTAAAATATAAACACTGGCAAATAAAAAAATAGTAACGAAGAAAAATTTAAATGCTATAAACATTAAAAGTTGATGAATAATCTAGCAAATAAATTTTTTTCGTTCTAAAAGTCTAATGTATTTGAGAAAACACATGCTGATTAAGGCTTAAAAAAAAAAAAAAAAAAAAAAAAAAAAAAAAAAAGAGAGAGAGAGAGAGAGAGAGAGAGAGAAAGCCTGTACTAGTTAGAATTACCCTGAACTCTTTAGTTAAGATAAAAATAAATTATTTTCCTTGGTTAAAATATACTAATTAAAAAGTATTTAGTAAACAATTATTTCCAATTAAAACATAATTCAATTTTAATTAATTCCATTTTCAAATAACAATTACTTTAAAACTCTGAAGTATACACACAATTTGGAAAGTGGAATGTCTGTTGGAAAAAAAAAACTAAAAGGAGTGAATTAATCTAAGGAGAACAGATTATCTGAAACCCGAGATTAGAGCTTTGATCTATTTGAAAGTATATAACACCCAACAGAAACAAAAAGGAACACAAATACACTGAATACTCAGTTAAGGAACATTCTCTTAGATCAATTGAATACATGCACATGTATACATTTCACATAGACAAGAAATTAACAAAAAAAGAATACCATACCTGTCTAAATGATAAAAACTACTTAATAAATGAGGTAGAAATTACAAGTTAATGCGAGATGCATAAAAAAAAAAAAGATTCTTCTACAACGAGAAAAGGGAAGTGGTCCCCGAATAAATAGGAATGAATACTGAAATAGGATAAATGATAGAAAAAGGGCTTCATGCATAACAAATCTACAAACATTATAAAATATTTTCACAAATAAGAAATTCATATATTTAAACTACCAGACGAATTTCATTTACAGAAAACAGTAGAATAAAAAGAGTATATATAACTGTCACTTTACAAATAAAAAACATTTTTAAGAAGTGAATTTAATGCTGCTACCAAAGAATATGCACACAGGTAAATGATTCTCTAAAGTTCAACCTGATCCATTTTTCAGAAAAAAGTTATCATTTATTTTTTAAAGCAGTTGGACATATTCCAGAGCCTAACTCTGAGCTAAGATATTTGAAAAAAAAAAAGAAGAAATTATTAAAAATTATGCAAATTTTAATTTAAAAACTTTTCCCCCCTATTTCATAGATCTATGCAATAACCAAACCATGACATTCAATGTCAATGAACCACATTCCTATTCATAGAAATTAAAATCATAACATTTAAGCTGGGCTCTTGAAATCTGAAAACCTCCAGTGTACTGATTAAAGATAAACTGCATTTTATTAAATTACTATTATTATTGCCTTTTCCTCTGATAATTAATTTTTTCATACCAATTATCAGAATCAAGTAATCTTATCCCACTTAATCTTGAAAACTGAAGTTTAAAATAGTCAGAATTTTATTTTAGGTTCACCTAAATCTATGCAGCATGTTTTAATGTGCCCCAACTTTAATTTGATAGAAAAATAAAAGGAAGAAACTGTTAATTATTCTAAAAAATAAATAAATATGTAAACATATATACAGAAACATGAGTTGCTTTCATTTCCAGTTTTGAAATGCCTCCAAAAAGATGAAAAGCATAAAAAAAAGAGGGGGGGGGGAATGGATCAGGCTGAATTTAAAACCAAACTTCACAATTAAGGAGAATGTATGCATGTCTTTAATGCTTAGCATATAAAATTATTCAATTAAAAGTTATTTCTTTAAAGACAAAATGTTTCTAATTGCCCCCTACCAAAGTGCAACTGTATCATCTTGAATTGCATTGCAAATTTACAAATATAAAAATTTCATGAATATTTTAAATATATATAACATCCATATACAAAACAATTTAAAGAATAGCTATAATTCGTATAAACATCTAAGAATTAATAGATACTAAAAATATGAAAACAGACAGACTAGCTTAACTAATAACAATGCTATAGTTTAAATTTCATTTCATCAATTAACATCATTTTTACATACTTAAGCCATGAATCCATATTTTTCAAGGTAATAATTGATAACATTTAAAAATGAAACTTTTACCAATTACACCCTAAACTTAACAATACAAAAGATTCTTCGTATTTCTAAGGAATTCCTTAATATTTGACCAAAATTGGCAATTTTAGCAATCATACCGTTAAGAAAACTTAACATTACAAAAATTTCTTTTTATCTCTAAGGCATTTTTAAATATTTAACCAAAATTGGTACTCGCACACTTTTTGAAATAGGACGAAATTAAAGGGTTTTCGTATAACCAATATATAATATATTTCGTATAGACCAATAGGAGTTGGCAACTATGCCAGATAATTTTCGTAAAATCTATCTTTGCATCAATAAAAATCTCAAATTTAAATCAAACTTCAATTATAAGTAAGCTAGTCTGTCTTTTAGAAAAACCCTTGTGCACAACATAGAAATAGGCCATACTAGCTGCTGCAAAATTCTAATCTAAGCAATTTAACAATCTATACAATACATCCAGCTGGAATCATCAGAGAAAAAAAGTTTATCATCTCAGCCTTGTAAATAGTCTTTAAGGCAACACTCAGGCATTTTTAAGGCCACTTTATATTACGTAATATACACATCACTCATCATCATCATCACTTGTGATTAAAATTCACAACTACATTCAATAATCTCTTTTAATTGCTTTCAATAATCTCCCCTTCAGCAGCCAGTAATTAAGTGAACATTATTGTGACAGATACATAAAATTAAGTAAATGTAGATAAAAAAAAAATAATAACCACTCCTCAAACCAAAATGAACACATGTGGCGATAAAAATCAAAAGTGGGAACTACCAACATAAAAAATAATACCCTAAATAATTAGAAAGAGTTCTAACATAATATTAATAACACTTATTAAATACACTGAGTACGTAATCATCAGTTGTTAAATTGCATTTCAAAAAATTAACTACTAAATACTAGCTGTCTTAAATAAAAAAAAATTTAAAATTTTTTTTTTAGGATTCTTAATTCATTGGTGGGTAAAAAAAGTATTGTACACTTATTAAGATTTGTTAGTTGTTCATTTAAAATTTATTACAAACACTAATGTAAATACATATCAAAGTTTTAAGTCTTTCAAATTTTTTTAAAAACAATTCTACATTAAATTCATTTAATTGTAAGTTAAAAATTAAAAAAATTATGAAACTTACGCCTTGAAATTTGCATTTCATTTTAGGGTTCTCTGAGTCATATAATGAACTATTATTAAACAATAAAAATTTGATATAAGTTGTTTTTCTTACATTTTAATTATTTCATTCTAATAAATTTAAAGTTTTTTTTAAATTAAAAGAATTATTTCTTTTTAATTAATAAAAGATTAGATGTTACAGAAAGTGCTAGTAACTAGTAAGACAAAAACAAACGTTTGATTAAAAAAAATATGATAATGAAATGGTTCTGACTATAAATGACTACCATTAATTAGAGTGGCTGTAGTAGAAGCTTAAAAAATACTTGGCACTTGGTCTTGATGGATAACGTTTTAATGCAAATGCTCGCAACATTCTTACAGTATTGAGTTTTAAACTAAGCTCAACATTGTTAATCTCTCAATGAAATTACATTTAATTATTTCGCAAATATATGACTGTTATGAAGCTTTGAAAAAATAGAGTGAGGTATGACTAATTGAGCTTATATTTATCACAGGTTTATCAGGTACTATTTGGCAATATTGATAAAAACATAAAATAAATACCTATAAACGTTTTTCAGTATTAACTCTTGCTTAATAAGACTTTCTTTAATAACTAAATGGACAATGCACATTAAAATTATTTAAGACAAAACAATGATAAAGAACTCTTGTATATAAACAATATATTATCTGATAGCATTTAATACTGTAAAAAATTATTTCATATCAACTAACATCTATATTCATACTTAAAAATTATAAATATTCTTTCAAAATAACTCTTTATCTATAAGCATAGGCACTTGTAAAACCCTTGAATTGAAATAAACATTAGTATCCAAAAATATCGAATATATCAATAAATATAGATTTCTTACATAGTAAAGCACCATTAAAAATACCATGTTAGATCTTAGAGCAAGAATTCTCAACTTTTTTATTTGCTGTAATCCTTGGAGATGAGATCCTGTTATTTTGATGTTTTAATTTCTTCTTTTTTTGCAATGAATCAAAATAAAAGTAAATGATTATCTAAAGCTTAGAGAATATCATTCAATATGTAATTTTTTCCCCTTCTAAATTTGAACAGACTTAACGAAATCGTGCATATATTTTCTTTAGTTTTTCTTTTTTTAAATCCAGATGATAAAATAAGACTACTTTAATGTGTATTGTAAAACTAGTTAATTTATAAAGTTGAATGGAAAAAAGCATTCAATACATTTTAGACACTTGTGACACATGTTTAAGGATGGCTTAAAATTTTTTATTGACAATCAATCTATCAATATATATATATGTGAATAATAGCTAGAAGAATTCTGGTTTCTGATTAAGTCAGGAATAATTTGAAAAATTTAGCAGTTTACCGGGAAAAATACTTCAGCTTCAAAGTTAAAATCTAATCTCTAACTAAATAACTTAATAATAAATTGATCAAATTTTACTGCAAGAATGAGCCACATTTAAATTAAGATTCATGCTGAAATTTCGCATATTCCTCCAAAGATGCAGCTCCCAAGTTGAGAACCCCTGTCTTAGAACAAGTGAGAGAGCTCACTGAAATGCTTGACTGAAGTGAGGAGCTCACTGAAACGCTTGACTGAAGTGAGGAAGTGGAGGATTGCTCACATCCAGAGACAGAGAAGCTGAGAAAGATGGTGCCATCGACATAGGAGGTAGGAGATCAGAGAGAATATTGCCCGAGGAGGACATGTTAAGATAGGGGTGTGACATAATTGGTGAGACACCAGGATACGAGGGAGACATAGGAAGATACTGAGATACAGGGAGCAGTGCAGGATCTGGAAATCTTCCCATATGCTGCCCATTCTCAGCAGTTAAGGGAGTTAAACCATAGTTCGACTGTACTAAGTTAGAGGAAGGCACTCCATACGTAGGATCTGGTTTCACAGGCTCCAGAACAGTATGTTCTATCAATGGGGAAACGGTGGTTGGTGATATCACAAGTCCAGATATATCAGGCATAGAAGGAGGTCCCATCATAGAATTATTATTTTTATGGTTTTCTGGAGGCGGCATGTGTGCCGGTGGTTCATACTTTCGCATTGCTTCGTTGCCAGGTGGACTGGAATTAGCAGTACCAACATGACTCTTTTTAGTATGACGGACTAAGTGATCCTTGCGACCAAATCGTTGAGGACAATACTGACAGACGAAATCTCGCTTTCCAGTATGCACAACTAGATGGCGCTTTACATCTTTTTTTGTGAAGAAGGATCTATCACAACGGTCACAAGGATACTTTCTTTCAGATGGCCCTCGCAAAGTTCTAGACCCGGTGTGCACTTTTAGGTGGTGTAATATGCCTTCGCGATCCTCCAAAGCTTTCCCACATAGCTTACATTCTAAGTCACCAGATTCAGCAGCATGGAGTGCAAGGTGTTTGCGGTATGAAAGCAGAGAACAGTAGGATTTTTGGCAGAAGTTGCAGCTGTGTTGAATTTTGTTAGGATTATGCACCTGCAGATGATTCTTCAAGTGGTCCTTCCTGTGGAAACGACGACCACAATTGTTGCATTGAAATGGTCTGTCCCCTGAGTGAATGTGTAGATGCCTAACCAATTTAAACCTGGAAGAAAAAACCCTAGTACAACCTTGATGAAGACAAATGAATGTCTTGGTTGTTTCAGGTTTTTCTATGCCATCTTCATTCCTTTGTAGCTGGCTTCTCCTGGCCCTTCTTCGTAGTTGCCCATTAGAGACATCAAAATTTTCAAAACCGTATGGCGAGTGATTCTGAATGGCAGTACCATTTCTGGATTGCCCTTCGCCATCAGAATCTTGCATTCCTATCCTGCTCATTCAAGCTTTGCTTTCTGCCAGCCACAACGCATGCAATTATATCTAACCCATTCACTCAGGGGTTCCAGTTAGTGAACTGGAACAGCGAATAGAAGTTATTTTTTACATGCCTAAAAAGAGAGAAAAATACACAATTTAAAATAGAACAAGGCAAAATAAAAAATTACTATTAAAAGTAAGTACTTAATAATGCAGATTTTAATTCTATAAGGCTAGGTAGGGTCGGTCTGAGTTCACACATGTTTAAGTCAAATAAAAAAAAAGTTTCATTTTAATTCATTTAAAATTAATGTTTTTTTTAAACTATCTTCTCTTTAGACAACTTTTAGGTGGAAGAAGAAAGGCCAGGGAGAAGGCCAGGGCCCACCTATCTCAGGCCGTCATGCAAATAATGAATGAATAACAAAACGCAATATTTTCCATATCAATAATACGAAAACTTTTAATAGGATGAGTGTCCATATAAAGCAACATAAAATGAATTTTTTTTTGTTATAATATTATGGTCTTTATATTATTTTTATTGTTACCTAAACATATCATATATTAATTAATAGTCTTAAATATACTATGAAAAAATTCCTATGCGGAATGATATAATTTTTCTTTTGACATTTTTAACTAGTATTTCACGCATGTCATATAAAAATTACAGCCTTGGTATATTCTTATAAGAACTAATAATTTAAAATTTCCTTTTAAAATAAATGAGCAAAGACGCGATATTTTTGATATTAGAATTTTTTTTTCTTCTCTGCTCTTTTAAATTTTCTTTTTTTTAACAGTGAAAACAAATATTCTTAAAAAATAATGAGAATATGCAAACAGATTAGGCTTTTTACTTTTACATTTAATATTATAGCTAATGTAATAATGCATGAAATATTTAGCACATTGAGACCAAACATTCTTAAGACATAAACAAGGTTCATAAAATCATGATTAAAAAAATCAAAATGATTGATTTTTTTCAATGTTATATCTGGCTTTGATATTTAAAAAAGAAAAAAAAAAACTCAAAAGAAATTTTTTGCTTACAATTAAAATGTTTTAAACTTAACTTAACAATATGAAATATTTTTAAAAAGAAATGATGACAACAGATTTGTCGAACTAATGCATGCAGACACAATACAAGATTCATATCTTATGAAAATGGAATAAAATGTATCATTAAGTACCTACTACTAAAAGAAACAAAAAAAAAAAAAAAACTAGATAAACACATAAAATTTAATTTCCTGTCATACTAAGAAAATTATTTTCTTAAGGTACAGATAAACTTAATGCCAATGATAATATTGAAATAAATTGCTTAGATCATTCTTAAAAGTGATAAATGGTACAATATTTATCACGTTCAACTATATTTGTGGGAAAACCCATAGTTAATCTAACAAATTTATACAGCTATATATACCAATTAAAAAAAAAAAATTGCATTTATTTTCTACTTTGATCTTTACTTAGTGCATTCTGAATTATGAATTTTAAAATGCTATTTCAAAAGTACTGGAGATAGCTATACTTCAAGTACTAATGTAGTGCCAGGGATCCTAAATATGGTATTTTCTAAAATATAAAAAAGTACCAAAAATTTAGATACCTACCTAATATTTTGATACATAACAAATATTTTAGAGAAAAAGTTAACCTGACTGTAGATAAATATTTTCAGGCATGTTTTAAATATTAGAACATAAAAAATATTTATTTAAAGAAGCATCTATAATTTAAAGTGAATTTCCTTATGCATTTACAAATTTCTTATCCAAGATCAAAAAATAAAATGACTATTCTCAGTTATTAAATATAGTCCCCTCATGAAGTGCCGTTTTTCCTATCAAACATATCTTTAAAATTTCGTTTTGCCTGTTTTTAGTTTCTAACTTTTTATTTAATGTATGTTTTCTGTACTCACATGAATGCAAAAAAAAGATTTATCTCAAATGTCATAAAAATTTTATTTATATTTATGCAAAAAGTCTTTTTTTTTTTTTTAAAGTCTCTAATACACGTTGCACAACTTGGTCAAACTTAATAGTCCAATGTTCTAGTAAACAATCAATAACTCCTCTTCAAACATAGGTTTTTTTCCTTAAGGGGGCTTTGCGTTTTTTGTGTTACATTTAATTAGTTTTTAAACTTATCTACTAAATATGGCAATCTTAGTCTGGAATAGATTACTCTTAAAATGATTTTTAGTTACAAATACTTAAAAACTCAAAATATGCTTTTAAGCATTTATTATTTGGAAAAAAAATAAATAAATAAATAAAATAAATTTTCTGCAGCTTTAGAACTAGTAATAACAAATCAATCAATTTTGGTTTGTTTAGCGTTTGAAATTTAAACCTCTTAGCAAATAATGTAAAAAGTTCTCGCTTAGTTAGAGACATTTCTTTACCGAAAAATTTAATTGTCTTCACAAAGCAAATGTGGTTTACGTAGAATTGCGTTATATAATCATGATAAGTATCGATTGATAGATATCAAGAAATCCTGAAACTACAGGGGTATGTCCAGACATTTTGTGAAAGGTCCATTTTTGTAAAATTGTGAAAAAATTACTCGTAATTTGTGATTATAAAATAAACGTTAAGTCAATAACATTGTAATTTGTAAAATAAACGTTGTGAATTTGAGCAAATATGGGTCCTGTTATTGCAAAAAAACCTTTTCAAAGAGTTTTTAAATTGTAAAGACATACAAGATTATGCTCAACACTGTACATTTATAATAAAAGAAATTTAAAAAAAAAATAAACAGCAATTGCAGCTACTAAATTAGCGATGCAACATATAAATATTCGGTATTTAGCCTATTCTGCTGAACGGAGAATATTCATTTCGGACGAATAAAGGAAGAAGCGTCTGCCGAAGACAAACTTAATTCGTTTACATCCATCTTTCTTCTAAACAGATCCCTGAACTGTCTAATTGAATAAAAAAACTAATATTTACAAAACAATGAAAAATCAATAAAAAAAAATTTAAATATATTCATCATAAAATATTTTTTAAATAAATGATATTTTAAAATATTAAATCAAGATGATTAAAAGCAAACATCCACGTGCATATAAAATACATATACCAACCCTGCTTCAGCTACTTTTTTCCAATTTTTTTAAAGTGTCAGATATGTTTTGCTAGTTTTATATTATGAATCATAGATATATAAACGTAGGCTTGATTTTTTAATGCAGAAATTTTGTTTGAATTTTAATTTGTCAAAATAATTCCTTAATTCCATATCAAATATATAATTTTACGATATTAGATTTTTGTCTTCCACGCCATACCATAAAACATGGTAAAACCTTAAATTTTTTAGTACTGATAACTCAATTTTTTTTTTTTATACCGATAGGTAATCAGATTTTCTTAGTTTGTCCTCGGTATGATGGAAAACTTATTTTAGAATCGTAAAATTATCGTCTTATCAAGCATTCTCAGTAAAAAGCAGATGTTTATTAGTAACTTTTTACTTTGTTTTTCATAGTAAGATCCTCCAATCTTGATTTCTAAACTTATTCCAAATAAAGTTTTTACATTAACTATTAATACTAATTTCATTTAGCCACTGGATTCCCACTCCTAACAACATTTAAATTTAAGGGTTTTTAAGGAAATTAAACAAATTAGANCGTCATAAAATATTTTAACTTGTGCAAAAAAAATTTTCAGCGGAAATTAGCGGAAAAAATCTGAGAAAAAGCGGTAATCCGCGAAAGAATCTCATCCCTGATTAATGCAGAAATTTTGTTTGAATTTTAATTTGTCAAAATAATTCTTTAATTCCATATCAAATATATAATTTTACGATATTAGATTTTTTGTCTTCCACGCCATACCATAAAACATGGTAAAACCTTAAATTTTTTAGTACTGATAACTCAAAAAAAAATTTTTTTTTTATACCGATAGGTAATCAGAAGATTAAAAAGTTTTAATTTTTTCTTAGTTTGTCCTCGGTATGATGGAAAACTTATTTTAGAATCGTAAAATTATCGTCTTATCAAGCATTCTCAGTAAAAAGCAGATGTTTATTAGTAACTTTTTACTTTGTTTTTCATAGTAAGATCCTCCAATCTTGATTTCTAAACTTATTCCAAATAAAGTTTTTACATTAACTATTAATACTAATTTCATTTAGCCACTGGATTCCCACTCCTAACAACATTTAAATTTAAGGGTTTTTAAGGAAATTAAACAAATTAGAACGTTCTTAAAATTTAGTTTGAAATATTAAATTTTCCAAACAAACTAAAAAAAAATTCGGTTAGAATTTATATATGATGCAGTTCAGATAGTTCAAATATATAATAATTGTAATAAAAAACATAATAAAAAAATAGACAGGTTAAAAACATTTCAATTAAGAGAAATCCATGATAAAAATTTAAAAAGTTAAATTAATTGCAGAATCAAAATTTTTTTAATTTAAATTTTATATATTTACTCATTTTTCTTTCATTTGTTGGATAAATTTTCTTATTGCAATTGGAACATCTATGTTACAAAATTGCTTTATTTTTAAACTCGGGTTTGACATGATGTTACAACGCAAATTGCGAAAAACATAAAAATTTCTTGCAACCACATTCCTCACAATCGGATGTCTTAAATCCTTATGTCCTACATTATTATTGTAACTTAAAACGCTACTTTAAAACAAGCATTTGAGTAATACTTCACGTACGCGGATTTACGCCTTTGATTTACTGTTTCCCATTATTTTTGCGTCCCATCTACGATCTTTGGCACATTAGACACGCTATAGTGCGAAAACGGAATCACTAATATTTTACTTTTTTATTCACGCATACATAGGCAGGGGTCTATTTAGAAGAAATTTGGGTCCGTTAACGGACCCTTCACAAAATGATTTTTCTTTTAATCGGACCCTTCACAAATTTGTTTATCTTCATTATTGTCTTGTTAATCGAATAAACCCTTCCCAGGTCAGAAAACAAGAAACATTGATGTAAACGAATTAAGATTTGTCTTCGGAAGACGCTTCTTCCATTATTCGTCCGAAATGAATATTCTATAGGCTAAATACCAAATATTTGTATGTTGCATCTCTAATTTAAAAGCAGCAATTTCTGCTTATTTTTGAAAATTTAATTTGTTTAATTATATATTTACAGTGCCGAGCATAATCTTGTATCTATTTACTATTTAAAAAACTCATTGAAAAAGTTTTTTGCAATAACCTGACTCTATTTGCACAAATTCATAAAAGTGGACCCTGGTTGAAAGAACGGGAGTAATTTTTTCACAATTTCACGAAAACCGGACCTTTCACAAAATGTCTGGACAGACCCCTGATAGGATAAAATATTATTCTTAAATATAATTTACTGCCAAACTCAAACGGAGATCGTCACAAGTTACGATCAGGCGAATTGTTGACTCAGCAAAATATTGCTATGAAAACTGTAATCATCTGCACAGTTCAATATTCACGAAATATGCCTCGTCTTGGTTAGTAAATGAAATTATCAATGACAACAAATTAATTTTAAATACAACAAAAATGGGACGAGAAATTTTTTTTTAAAATTTATTCTTTTAAGCAAAGAGATCTCGATAAGAATATTAAAACAAATCTTTAAAGGTAAGAAGGTGACAAGAAAAAAATAAAAAGCGAATATCTGCAGATTTGGTAGAAATTTGTCTTGAGTTGAGCAATAGAGGGCCTAACCTCCCAGCACAAATAAAATAGTTACTCGTAGTTAATACGGATAATGCTACCTTACAACACTAATTATTTTCCATTATATTGACATGAATTAAATGCATTGAAAATTGTAAATAAGATTGATTAAAAAAATATAAACTGATGAAGTTTGAGTTGCTACTCGGTCTTGGAAGGAATGTCTCTTCCGGAAGAATGGTAGGATATTGAAACAACTTGGGGGGAAAATTTGAAGAGACATTTTAACGGTTTTACAAAAGCAATAATTTAATAAATGAGATGCATGCATGGATTTTCAACATGACAAATATAAAAAAACTGTTTATAACTGTCAAAAATTACAAGCGCTAGTTACGAAATCAAATTAAAATACCAAGATATTTTTGAATATATGCTAATATATATAGTTAATAATTAGATTAAAATAAAAAAAAAGCTGTTTGGAGCAAAATATAACAATTCACATCGTAGTTATATAACTATTTTATTTTTTCCTTTTATTTAAAATTTTTGATCTTCAATTTCTAGCCTCACGAATGAGATGCCCCCCTGTTGAGGTTGTGATGGTATGTCTTCTGATCATCCCCAGGATGTTTCCCAGATCACCTCCAATAGCCCATTGTGCAACTCTAGTGAAAGGCAAATTAAGTACCTACCATCTTCAAGGAATTTTTAATAGATTCAATGAAATCAAAAATACAATTGAATTATTTGTGTTCAAAGTCATGGGCATTGAAATAGATATATTTGGTTTTGATGTTATTATTATTATTGAATTTCACAAATTATAATAAATTAATTTGTAAGCAATTATCTAAGGAAAATAGCAAGGATAAAAAAGGAGGAATTTTAATATAATTAATATTGAATGACTCTGAGAGATTTGTGTTTCCAGTTATTTTGTTTTTTAAAGTTTAATATTACTTTTTTTTTATACAAGTGAACGAGAGCGTAACTATTTACTAGATGGCTTGAAGTTCTTCCTCTAATATTCTAATGTCTTTTTAAAAATAACTTAACTATGGAGCTTACAGTAGATTTTAGGTCAGCATATTGAGTTGTCTACATTAAAAATATAAAAGAGCCTATACAATTTTGATTTCATCGAGAAAACATCAAGCAACATACTGTTCTAAACTGTTTTTTGGTGTTTCTGAACAGGTCATAATAGGAAAACGTCCGCATAGGACAACATTTCAGGGCACGAGTTCCCTGCTATTTTAATTCTGATGGTTGTGTCATAACTGCCTTTGAAGTTTGTCGAAACATTTACAGTGTTACATATAACGTTCTTAAACTTGTACATTTCAACATAAAATAGCGTAAAAAGTCATTTAAAAAAAAAATCTAGCTTTTAGGAGCAAAACTTAGCTTATATTTGAAATCCCCACACCCGATGTAGACAAAATCAAGTACTTGTATAAATGTAACAAAGAATTTTCTTTTCAGTGTAATTAACATTTTTTTTAATTCAACCCGTAAAAAGAACGGAAATTCAGCTAGTTATTTAATAAATGAGACTACTAAGTGTACCATAATTCTCAAATCAAAATATAATAACACACAGAATAAAGAAGTTATAACACATAAATTGGTAAATAAAAGAATAAATTGGCAATAGCGCATTAATTGAAAATTTTGAGTGTTCTTTTTTGTCTTTTTTTCCCCTCCTCCCTCAGGGAGTTTAGGCAAATACGAGGCTCACGATACCGAATGGGATGACATTTCCTTTTTCACAGCAGATGTTACTTACAGCACGATTTATTCTGAGTGAATAGAAAAATATTTTTATATTTCAGGTTGAAAATGTGTTTCAAAGAGTTGCAAGAATCATACATATACCCTTACTGTAAACAGCGCTTAATGTTAAAGCAAAGAACACTCAGGTAGAAATTTAAATACTTTTAAAGTAAAACAACAACAACTTTTCTTTTATATAAATGCACCAATTCAAATGGTCAATGTGGAATCACGAAGCGGAAAGTTTGTGAGGCGATAATATAAGTAGGGAGTCGCAAAGCGGCGAGTCTGGGTATGACTTCTACTTCATTCTTTTAATTTGTTTCTAAAATACCAATGCCACAGAATCAGTGCTGCCAAATCAACGTGGAAAACAGCAAAGCGGTGACTCCTTAGGAGGAAAATAAAGTGAAACTGCGAGTTTGTGTCGGTGAACCAGAAGGATAGCTTCTTTATATAACTTAAGATGTTCAAACTATTTCAACCATACTTATTCGCCCGAAAAATATTATGCTTAATGGATGAAGATCTGAGAATTTTTGGCTGACTCCAGCTAAAAAATTATAACGGTATTTTAATTATGTTCCATCTTGATTAATGAAATATTTGATAAATATACTAGTAATTTTATTTTATAACCGTCGTTGAACAGCCGACCCAATTTTATGGGCTTAATACTACTGATGTTCAATTCGGTAGCCTTGTCATTTTGAACCCGATCCAGAAGACAAGGGAACTCCTAGATGATCGAGTATTAGGAGAAATTTGCCTTCGTGGAGGACTTTTTGATGGAACTAACCCGCATTTGCGTTACACGGAGAGGAAGACCACGAAAATCTCTAACAGTTAGCCTAACAACAAGGAGACTCTAACCCATAATCCGTCTACCACTGATGATATTTCACGTCAGCACTGTGATCAGTGCAAGCCGGATGCGGAATTCGTATCGACTGGGATTCGAACCCGGTTCGCCTCATTGGAAGGCGAACTCTCTATCCCCTTTCAACTTTTACGGCACATTATTATTTGCTTTCTTATTATATATTTTTTTATTTATAATATTAAAAATAAATCACCAGATATATTAAATGGCGTATTTGAGTAATCACTCTTTGATGCTCTCAATTTGCGCAGATTCCATCGTAAAAATGCGGTCTTTCAACTGCTTCGGGGTTTATTCATATGGAATTCTACATGGTTTGAAAAATTATAATATAACATATTTATAATATCAACGATATTTTTACGCTAAGCTATTTTCGAATTTTACTAAATCTATCGCAATAAAATCCGATTAAGAGTAGAAATNAATGGATGAAGATCTGAGAATCTTTGGCTGACTCCAGCAAAAAAATTATAAGGGTATTTTAATTATGTTCCATCTTGAATAATGAGATGTTTGATAAATATACTAGCAATTTTATTTTATAGCCGTCGTTGAACAGTCGACCCAATTTTATAGGTTTAATACTACTAATGTTCAACTCTGTAGCCTTGTCATTTTGAACACGATCCAAAAGACAAGGGAAACTCTAGATCGAGTATTGGGAGAAATTTGCCTTCATGGAGGACTTTTGATGAAACTAACCTGCATTTGCGTAACATGGAGAGGAAGACCACGAAAATCTCTAATAGTTAGCCTAAAGGCAAGGAGACTCTCGTCTACCACTGAGGATATTTCACGTCAGCACTGTGGTCAGTGCAAGCCGGATGCGGAATTCGTATCGATTGGGATTCGAACCCGGTTCGCCTCATTAGAAGACGAACGCTCTATCCCCTTTTAACTTTTATGGCACATTATTTGCTTTCTTATTATATATATTTTTTATTTTTAATATTAAAAAAAAATCGCCAGATATATTAAATGGCGTATTTGAGTAATCACTCTTTGACGCGCTCAATTTGCGCAGATTTCATCGTAAAAATGCGGTCTTTCAACTGCTTCGGGGTTTATTCATATGGAATTCTACATGGTTTGAAAAATTCTAATACATCATATTTATAATATCAACGATATTTTGACGCTAAGCTATTTTCGAGTTTTACTAAATCTATCGCAATAAAATCCGATTACGAGTAGAAATTTTGGCCTCGATCCAAAAAATAGTTTTAAAATTTTAATTATTCCGTTTAAGATAATTTTTTTGCAGTAGTTCAACATTAGACATTATAATAAATAAAATTTTAAACGATTCTTTTTATGACTTTATCACACGTTCCTTTATGTTTAATTTATTATTTTTTCAAGTTCAGCGTCATAAAAGTGAAGGGCATGTGGATCGGTAGTACGTTACCGAATTAGTATTTCAGTGTTGCCACTCTAATCCGAAAAAAAAAAAATTCCCTGTAGATATCATACACAATATATTAAGAGGAAACACACTACCACTGCACTTTTGTGCGCGCTATATTGCACTAACTATACTAAACTTAATTACCGGAGAAACTTAGATAAAAAAGGTACAGCTGAACATATTTCAAATAAATAATGCTAGAGAAAATTAAATAGTTTAGTATAGATGAAGTATCATCCTTAAATATGTCACCCCTTTGAGTGGTCACCATTTTTTTAAAGACGAAAATAAGAAACAAAATTCTTTGTATTTTAGGTGATTTTTAAATTTCCTGAATTCTGCAGGTTTTTCCTGTGGAGTGGCAACCCTGTCTTTCTAAAATTCGAAATCGAACGTTTTTCTTTTTAAAAAACAGTTGTGCTTTAAAAACGTGTTTCTAGGGGGGAGGGGGAAGACTTTTTTAAAAGACATAATGAATCCTAACATTATATTATATAGGACTATATTAGAGTATGAAACAAAATTCATAATTTAAAAAAAAAAAAAAAAACAATTTCTTTATGGGTCTGCACGAAAAAGTAAAAAATTGCGAGTAACTTATAAAAATAGTTAATATAGCCTCGGCCAATTTTCCAGGTATCACATACATTTCACATAAAATGATCATGATGTCTGGAATTACCTTGAATAACAATAATAAAACTCAAATAAACCACTGACTTTTCATCTGCTTTGTTTAGCTATTTTTTAAGAAATTCTTGCAACACAATTTTAGATAACTTTATAAAAATACACAACATAGAAAAATTCATGTTTTTCAAATTTTATTCCATCGTATCTTATGACAATTAGAACTTTCACTTAGATCCTTATATTTTAGTACAATATTATTATAATGAAATGTAAATATAAATGTAATAAAATCCATAAAGAATTTTTTACATTCAGTTACTTATTAGTCACAAAACCTCTTAATAATTTATTCAATATAAATGTCAAAAAGTTGAAGCACATGTCGAATCTTATTTTGCACTATAATGGCTGTTATCATTTAAATTAAAACTATAAAATTTTAAGTATTTAATTTGCATTTATAATACTCAATAAAATATGTAACTTTTTTTTTTTATTAAATGAGCATAAATTTTTTTTTCAATTGTTGGAATTTATTTTAAAATGACTTTTTGCATTACGTGACATCATTACTTTTTCCTAATGTTCATAGTTATTTCATTAAATCTGTATGTCCAAATCAAATTTACTACCGTTTAACGGTACCTTCACAAAATACTTTTTTTTAAAATTTTATTTTTGTGTCTCGTAAGAAATGATAAACCCATATTTTTTGGGCTGATTTTTTTAATATAATTTTTAATTTTCACAAATTATGTCTAAATTTTCACAAAATAGGTACCTCTCAGACCCCTTTAAGNTGAATGAATATTTAAAAATATTTATTTTCACAAAATATTGCTAAGTGAAAAAGGATTTAACCAGAGTTTGGTTTTTACCAGGACATTGTAAAAACCTGGTAAATACTATTATTACAGTTATATTATTAATATTATTATTTATTTATAGATATAGTGTTTTGTTACTTATAACTGACAGGGATACATATAATTTCCATGTTATAGCTGAATATATATTTTAGTAAGAATATTAGATAATATATATTATATTTATATACTTGTATATGAGCAAGTAGCAAACCATTGGAAAGTGATATGACGTAAGCTATCTCCTAAATTGTATAATTATAAAACTAATTTTTTTTCATAACCAGTTGAAGCATTAAAAACTTAGAAAACTGATGAATGTATTAGATTTTCAATACCAGTTGATAACCATTAATTAAATATTAAAAGCATATTTACAAATCACTACTTACAAAAATTATATTAAAATATAATTAAAATTTTTTTTTTATAAATACAAATATTTAAAAAATTTCTTTTTAAGTTTTATGACTTTTATCTTAGTTTTTTCAAAATGTCATTTCCACTCAATCATTTCTTAAAATCTAATTAGAAGATTTAATTTGTTGTTTACGATTGAAATTTGGTTTAATATATTTAATTAGTAGAATTTACTAATTTTAAATGCAATTTAAGATTTAAAAACATAATAATTTGTGAGCGAGTCTTCAGTTCACCATTTAAAAAACTTTGTGATTACTGAATTGCAGAACTGAGTTTATACCAGGAAAAAAACAGGTTTTAACAGGACATATTAAAAAAACTATAAACCCAGGCTTATTTATTTACAGATATAATGGTTTGTTATTTATAACTGATAGCAATATATATTATTTCCATATTATACCTAAGATTAGTAATCAGTTAATAGTAATTTATTAGATAATGTATTCAGGGGTCTGTCTAGGTCAAATTTACTACCGTTTAGCGGTACCTTCACAAATTGAGGATTTATCGTACCTATCTTTTGTCATTTATTTTTATAAAATTAGATAAGGAAATTTTTTTAAAACTTATTTCTTCGCGCTTTTAAGATCAAAATTTTCCAAAATAATCATTTGTTCAAATGAGTTAAAAAAATATATTTTTATGTATGAAGATTTCAAAATCAATGGTACAACAAAAATGAATATCAATGATGTATACACTAGAAATTAAAGACTAGACAAAAATCTAAGACAATTTTAGTGCAGAATATTCTTGTTTTTCCTTAATACTGTATTCACTTCCTCACACTATACTTAAAACTAGCATTAAAACTCAAACAAGTTAATAATAACTAACAACAAATTACCAAAACATAAAGAACATTTGCAAGATGCGAGGAAAAAATAAAATTAAGTGCAATGAGTTTTGACTTCACTGATAACGCTGAATACTGATCTCAATAGTAGTTAGCTAAATGGTGGAAAATAGGCAGGGGTCTGTCCAGACATTTTGTGAAGGGTCCGGTTTTCGTGAAATTGTTAAAAAATTACTCACATTCTTTCAACCAGGGGCCGCTTTTATGAATTTAGGCAAATAGGGTCCGGTTATTGCAAAAAACTTTTTCAAGGATATTTTAAATTGTAAATAGATACAAGATTATGCTCGGCACTGAAAAATTATAATTAAAAAAAAATTAAATTTTAAAAAATAAACAGCAATTGCTGCTTTTAAATTAGAGACGCAACCTACAAATATTTGGTATTTAGCCTATACTGCTGAATATTCATTTCGGACGAATAATGGAAGAATCGTCTGCCGAAGACAAACTTAATTCGTTTACATCCATCTTTCTTGTTTTCTGCCCTGGGAAGGGTTTATTCGACTAAAAAAACAATAATGAAGATAAAAAAAATTTGTGAAGGGCCCGATTAAAAGAAAAATCATTTTGTGAAGGGTCCGTTTTTAAGTTAAAATATTTTGTGAAGGGTCCGTTTTTATGAAAAGATATTTTGTGAAGGGTCCGTTAACGGACCCAAATTTCTTCTAAACAGACCCCTGATAGGAGGCATGATAGTTAGCTTGAAGTGTGCAGCGGAATTTCCAAAAATAGCAGACGTATTTTTCTTTTAGGGATTAAGACTACTTACTTAGTGGCCGCCTACAACTGTTAGCATCATAAACATTTCGGGCTAAGATTGTAAGAAGAAAACAAAGTAAAATGGTGCTTGTTTTTCACTTTTCTATATTGATACCAGAACTTTTTTTTTTTTTAAATATCTTTTATTTTTCTCTATTTCAAGTAATACTACTCAGTTAAACATGAAAAAAAAATTATTGTAATAGAGGGTGGCTTGTAATTTTTAACTAGTTACAAACCTAATTTTTTTGTAAATTTAATGTTAGCATTTTAAACGGAATCTCAGAACATGTCGTACTTGTTATATTGAGTATTATAAAAGAATTATCAGGGGTCTGTTTAGAAGAAATTTGGGCCCGTTAACGGACCCTTCACAAAATATCTTTTTATAAAAAAGGACTCTTCACAAAATATTTTAACTTAAAAACGGACCCTTCACAAAATAATTGATCTTTTAATCGGACCCTTCACAATTTTTTTTTATCTTTTCATCAGTTTCGTTAATCGAATAAACCCTTCCCAGGAAGGGGGGGGGGGAAGAAAGACAGATTTAAACGAACTAAATTTTGTCTTCAGCAGACGCTTCTTCCTTTATTCCTCCGAAATGAATATTCTGCGTTCAGCAGTATATAGGCTAAATACCAAATTTTTATATGGTGCATCGCTAATTTAGTAGCTGCACTTGCTGTTTATTTTTGAAAATTTAATTTCTTTAATTATAATTTTACAGTGTTGAGCATAATCTTGTAAATCTTTACAATTTAGAAACTCCTTGAAAAAGTTTTTTTGCAATAACGGACCCATTTGCACAAATTCACAAATGCGGACCCTGGTTGAAAGAATGTGACTTAACAATTATTTTATATTCACAAATTACGAGTAAATTTTTTCACGTCTTTACAAAAACGGACCTTTCACAAAATGTCTGGACAGACCCCTGGTTATAATATAACTCTATAACAGAGAAACTCAAGAAAAAAAGAAAAGAAAAAGAAGGTTAAAAAGGGAAAATCAAGACAAAATATTTTTCATTAGGATTATCAAAAAAAGTTCGACCCTTTCAAAATTTTTTAGAACATTAGTTCTTAAAATGATCATACATTGTACTGTAATGTTACAATACAATACAAGACTATTTTAAAAGCTCAAAATTCTAGTTTCAATACTGCCTTTATGTACGCTTTTAAGATGTTCACAGAAATAGCAGAAACAATAAAATTGTTTTTTTTTGAAAATGTATAAAATGTTTTTTTTCAAAACAGTTAATACCAAGGGAAAATTTTTCTGTATAGACGGAGGTAAAAATCATGCCAACCCTGCTGAATTGTTAATTGGTTTAAAACCATTTGAAAATAAATTGCACAATTAGATGAAATCTAAATTTTGAAAGAATCAATATTCATCATACAAGGTTTGATTTTATCTACTCAAAATACATAGTAAATAAGTTTTACCCACTAATTCAAACTTTAAAATATCGCTATATTTGATTTTATAAACAGTCGTTGAACAGCAGACCCAATCTTTGGGTTTACGACTACTAATATTCAACTCTGTAGCCTTGTAATTTTGAACAACTCTAGAAGACAAGGAAACTGCTGGATCAATGCCCCCCAGAGGTATGAATAGTTATGTGCACCAGTCACCATTTATTACACGG
This sequence comes from Parasteatoda tepidariorum, assembly GCF_043381705.1. Classification (NCBI taxonomy): domain Eukaryota; kingdom Metazoa; phylum Arthropoda; class Arachnida; order Araneae; family Theridiidae; genus Parasteatoda; species Parasteatoda tepidariorum. Next base: position 8,397,749 of record NC_092207.1, on the reverse strand, counting down.
GGAGTCTTCTGCCGGCGGGCACCGAACCAACGACCTCTTGGTCCAGTGCCCTACCAAACAGACTATCCCGGTCCAAATTTCACAGCAGAAAAATTTAGTTAATCAAGCCTTCCTTTCTTTTTAGTGTTATTAAGGAGTCTTTAATCCAAAAAAAAAAATTAAGTAAATTAAATAGAGTAAGTAAAAAAATTAAATAGAGAAAACTATTTTTGTATTATTAAATATAGTACAATGAGTAGCGCAAAAAAAGCAAAACTTTTTCAAAGTGATTCTGATAGAAATATTTCTGATCAGCTTAGATTTTATATACACAGAGAAAGCAAAGTATAAGTTAAAACAAGGTAGGACAATAATTAGTTATATATAATAAAAACAACTGCTTCATTTAAAGAAATATAAGTTGGTATTAATATACAGTTAAAACTTAAAAACACAAACAATTGAATTCTGTCATAATTAAAGTAGTGATGAACGGGTTGAAATTAGTTGAAAGAGTCGATAAGAAGAGAGATTTTGTGTTCGCAAAAAATTATTATTTTCATCTAACTCAGTATTAGTGAAAATTAGAATTAAATAATTTTTAATACTATTTAAATTTAATTTTGTTAAATACAAATACTCAAGCTGACCAGATTTTTAAAATAAAAAAAAGTTCTTTCTGGAAATTTAATGTTTAAATTCAAGCTATTCTTAAAACATTTATTGTTAAACTATTTCAATTGTCATCTTTTTAGTTTCTAATTTTTAATCTAGTTTTTTTTGGGGAAAAAATAGGTTTTCTTCCAGGATTCTCATATTGACAAGACTTAAATCTTTTTTTTTTTAAAAGGGACGATTTTTTTAACGTTTTTTGTATGTTGTATACGCTACTTATAGAGAATTTTTACTTTTCTTCAATGGATAAAATATTTTTTAAAATGAGATTTTAGAAAACTTAGTTTCAAAACACAATGCATCAAAGATCAGCATCTCATTTTTTTAGGCTTTGCCCAAAAAAAAATTTCTTAGGCAGTAGTTACGTTAGAATTTCTGAAGTATTTAAAAGTCTCAGAGAAAAAGCTACTAATAAATGTACAATTTAATCTGATCTGAATATATGCATTTTCATTAGTCTTTTTAAAAGAAAAAAGATTATCAACAGCTGTCGAAAGATATAAAACGTTTTCAGTTTTTTTTAAAATTTAAAATTAGTAATTTAACAACAAAAAAATAGTCTTAGTTTTTATGTAAACTGTTTGTTGCCACTTCGAACCTTTTTCAATCAAAAACTCTCTAAGACTTATTTGGCCCCTACTAAAACTGTGCACTAGATCGTCCAGGTACCTAGAAAAACTTTTTTGGCGACGAATTTTTTCAACCTAATATTCTGCTACTTATGTTTAACTTATTATAAGCAGGAGGAGTGATCAGGAAAAAAATAAGTCAAAATTTTCAGCTTTTTCATTGTCGGCAAATTCAATCAATTGATGGACGGTGCTTAAAAGCTAAAACTCAAAACCAGTGTTAATCACGCATTTAATATTTGTTTTACAGGTAAATAACTGCTTATATAACATGCAGGTAAATAACTGCTTATCTACTGCTTTAGTGTTGATTTCATACTTTGTTTCATTAAATTATAGGAATCACAATTTAAAAGACCCCTTTAAAATCTTTATTGAATTTGATCCTTTAATTGAATATTTAGCTCCGCTACAGCAACAAGACACACACGACCTATATCACTAAAAAATTGTCACGTAATTGTCTATGTGAAGGTAGTTTTAAATCAACAGCAAATGCGATGACCGACCCCTTAGAATTTTTCTTAGCTCCAATAATTTTACAACTTTTATTAGTCTCTGATCATCTTCAAACACCAAGATCACTAATATTAAAACTCTGAAATCTAAATTTTTTCAAAACTTAGAAATCTTTAATCCAAAGCCAGACTTCTAAGCACACATTATCTCTTGTAACTAGTTTCTATAATTTCATCGCCACCTCATTTTAACAAATTTGTTTAAAAACTACGGATTTAAAAAAAATAAAAAAAGATAAATAGAGAAATTAAAGTTTATTTGTTTAGGTTTTTACTTTTTTAAAATAATTGAAAAAATATCTGAAATTTGAGCAACAAAAAAAGTGTAGGTAGGAAGATTTACACACAGAATGTTATGGTTGTTTTAATAAAAATATCGATGCAAGATTTTATTTATTTATTTAATTTGTGTGAATATGAATCTCAATGCGTGATTTTTAAATACCGCATATCTACCTTACGAATCTCTACATTTCTTTTAAAAATCGCGTGAATACGAATGTCCATATTTGATTTTTAATTCACGTAAATACAAATCGCGATGTTTCATTTTAAAATCGCGTTAATGGTAACTGGTCAAAATGACTAAAGCTATTGTTCAACAAAATTTGTTGAAATAAATAGTGAACAATATTTTCAACAAATAAAATTAATTTTTCAAAAAATTAATTATTTTTACACAGTTTGTTATTATTATTGATGAATTAACATTATTTTTAGTTTATTTATAATATTTTCTTGACATCGAATTATCTAAAAATCTTTAATAAAATATCTATTAGAAAAATACTAAAATATTTAAATTATGTTGTTAATTTTTTTTTGCAAATTTCTAATGCCAATATATTTTTTAGTAATTGTAGATGTAAATAATGTTTTTAGTTATCTTTTTTTCCCTTTAAAAAATTGATATTACTTAACAGAAAAATAAATAACAATAACTAATTTTTCATCCTGATGATATATTAGTAAATACTCAAACTATTAAAACGTGGGGAGATAAAAAAAAAACCTTTGCTATTATATACGTATTATAGCGTGTATGATTACTATAATATATTTAAAAACTAATTTTAATTTTTAAAACAAATACATTTTAATTAAAATTGTTTATGATTATTTTCATGATTTTCAGATGAAATATTTTAAAAAGCTTTTGAGTTGATTACTACATTATTTTATTTTTTGAAATTGTAAATAAGTAACCATTGGCACGAAAATGAAAATTCAGTTATTTGTGATTATAGCATTTCATAAAAGCTAAAAATTTTTAGGTTCATTTTATAGTTGCAATTAACTTATATTTTTTTTAAAATTAGGCACCACCATTACTATGTCTATCGATAGCAGGGGATGGCAGTGGAAAAAACTGCTTCGAAAGATATGTTTCTTCAAATAAAGAGAAAAAAACTTAAGAAATATTAAGTACTAAATGATACAGTTTATAAATCTTTTTTTTTTTTTAATATATTATATAAAAGCAAAAATTTGAAAAATAAATGTAATGAATGACTCAAGAAAATCAAGGAACTGAAGTTTCGGAAGTTTCGGTTTGAAGATAAAGGAGTACACAAGAGCTATTTTACAATTACACAAAGAACTTTTTAATTATTGTAATAAAATTATGTATTGTATTATACAACAAACCACAGACAATGACTTGATTATTTTTTCTAAATTGATTTTCATTGTATTCACGCTATTTTAAAATCAGATGTCGAAATCAGTATTCACACAATTTTGAAATAAAATAATGAGATTCGTATTCACATAATTTTAAAATCAAACATAGAGATTCATTTTCTAAATTGATCTTGATTTTATTTCATTAACTTATTTTTTTACAGAAAACAAATAAAAAATAACTTTGCATATCTCTTTACACCAATTGCTGAATTATGACTTTTCCTTGAAGCCATTCATACCTCTATTGGTTTTTCACTTATCAATGTTTTGTCCTGGATAATTTAAAAAAAAAAAAAAAAAAAAAAAAAANCTACCAATTGAAAAAAAAAAAAAAAAAAAAATCCAATTTAACTTTGCACAGCATCTCAAAATACTGAGAAAAAAATAAGAATTCAAGCACAATCAACAACACAAATAGTGTTTTCCGGAATAGGTGTTGAAGTTCAGCTGATCCCACTCTTTCATTGTGGTGGGAGATCACTAATTGATTATTTTTCATAAATTATGAAAAAAGCAATGTTTTCCAAGAATATATTTTATTTATTTATTTTAACATAAAAAAATAGTTAAATTTTCAGAAGCAAGGAAAAATTGAACTTAAAAAACTAATTGGAAAGGTAATCTAACTGGAAGACTGAATTTAATACATTGGATCTTTTCTCCAGACTGATTTCAGTTCTCAGTACTGAAGAGTGGTACTCATGCAAATAGCATACAAATTTTTGAAACAAAACGCTACATATGTCTTACTTAAAACAATTCTGAGGTAGTATGCTAAAGGTATTAATAAATATTTTTAATTCAGATTTTATTTTACACACCTAATCATAAAATTATAATTTTAAAAAAAGTAAAGTATTTTTAATAAAGCTTATTTCATTTTCAATCACAAAGAATTTCTAAATAAAACTTGTAAGTTTCCAAATAAAAAATAACACAATAAAATTAAAATACACAAATTAAAAAAAAAGTTTTCTTTTTTTCTCCTCACATCTCAATAGCTTCAAAGAATTCTGCTTTGGATTTACTAAAGTTTGCTGCTTTAAATTAAATTCAAAACTTAGTCAATAAACTTCAATTAGTGAAATTACGTTGATGTGTAATAAATTACAGAACTTTTGAAATAACATTCCGAAAATGTTGTTTTCTTTTAGATTTTTTAGAATATGAAACAAAAACAAACAAAACAAACAAAAAAAGTAAAATTAAAAAAAAAAAAAAATAAAAATAAGTAAGTTAAAAGTAATAAAGAACAAAGTAAACTTTTACCAATTTCTGATTTCAAAATGCTATCTTCTAAATAAAGTTTTATTTTAAAACTATAAATACATTTCGAATCTTAAAAAGCTTAATTAAGTAGAATTTTTGTCTTAATTTTAAAAGGAAATTAATAAGGCATAAAAAAATAGCAGTTGAAGAGGAAGTTTAAATTTCCTTTTTCTCACAGTGTGATTTATTTTTAATAAATGGGAAAGTAATTTTATGTTTAAATATTTCTTAACCCGCAGTTAATGTGTAATGCAACACAATTTATTCTATCTGGTTAATTAATTAATTTTTTTAAAGCAATAGGGTGACCCGGGGTAATTCACGATCACTCTGTTTCTGGGGTAAATAATGATCACCTAAGTTTTATCTAAAATTATTATTATTTTTTTTTTAAATTTGAGACTTACAAACGAGTGCTTATACACTTTACTAAAGTATAACTACATTCACGTAATAATAGTTTTTTGTTTAATCTAACAAAATAAGTATCTTTTAAACTGCTTTCTGTATTTTCCATTTCAAAGATGGGTTTCAAAATGTGCACATTTCTGCAAAGAAATGTGCACATTTTGTTCCCCCTCCTTCTCTTAATAATAAATATTTTGAGTTACTTTCTTTTTCTTTGATATAAAAATAGTGTAAGATTTTGTTTAATTGTTTCACATCTACTGTAAACATTATAATTGATTATAAGAAACTATATCAAATGTTGCCCCCTACAGATGGGGTAATTATTGATCACTGGGGTAATTCCTGATCATTGTCATTTCGTCAATAGTATGTATATAAAATAGCTAATTGTCTTTTCTTAAATAACAGTTCATATTTATTAAGTGGAACAACTATAAAATATATTTAAACTGTCATCACAAAATTTGTTTTTAACTGAATACAAGACTGTATTTTGATTTGCATCATTTCTGGTTTGTCTTACCTTGCTCCTATCTTAATTTTATGTGTGTACATNTTCATTACAAATGATTTGTTTGATCTTGATGTCTTATTTGTTAATTACCATTATATAATTATTTTTAAACAGCCCCTTTACAATAAAAACTGGTGATCAGTAATTACCCCAGAAATGATAAAGTCCAGGGGTAATTTCCGACCACTAAAAATTTAAAATCTTTTAAATTCTAATCAGATTTTCAAACAAAAGAAGGTGGCATAGGACTCATTTCACATAGCCTCAAATGAGATGAGTTCTAAATTTCAGTTTTTCAGCAGTTATTAACGATAAATTTCCATTTCAATTATTTTGAATACTTTATTCACATGTATTATGTATGACTATAAAACAATTTTACTAAAAAATTCATTAAAGGTAATTGTCTCACAAAATTGATAATTTTTTGGTTTAACAATTTTAAAAATGATTTATTAAAAGGTGAGGACATTACTATTAGATGAACAAGCCTGCATTTATAGACTATTTAAAATTCTAATAAGAATTGAAGTGTTTCTTTTACTTGAGTTGGAATAAACTTGCAACATTCGTTTTAATATTATACGTGGTTGTGTTTATCAAAATGTTGTTGGCATGTAATGTCTTACAGAACAGAACTTTTTAAACTTATTAACAATTCACTAGAATGATTTAAGAATTGAAAATAGAATCGAAAAGTCCACTACGAAGGCAAAAATTTCTCCCAGTACTTGATCCAGGAGTTCCCTTGTTTCCTGGATAGAGTTCAAAATTACGAGACTACGGAATTGAATATTAGTAGTCGTAAACCCAAAATTAGATTTGTTATTCAACGACGGTATAAAATAAAATAAAGCCATACCCTGAGCTGTGGTGGCTCAGAGAATACAGCGTTCACCTCCCAATGAGGCAACCCAGGTTCGAATCACAACAAACCAGAGTGCGGTTGTAAAACATCCTTAATGGCAGATGGATCAGGGTCCCCTTGCCATCAGGCTAACCGTGGGAGGTTTTCTTCTCCCTATAACACAAATGCCATTAGCCACATAAATAAGTCCTCTACGAAGGCAAATTTATCGCAAAATAACAAGGATACGAAGTTGAACATTGTTGCCCTAAATTCAAAATTGGGTTAGCTGTTCAACAATGGTTATAAAATAAAATAAAGCCATATCTCCAGTTAAAACTATTCCAAAACATTTTCATACCCCCCAAATTTTTAAATCAGTCAGAAGTAACGAATCGCTGGCAAATATTGAGATATTAATTCACACCTACTGTAAAATTATTTCAATTGAATATTCCGATTTTTGGCATAAATAAATTTTCCTTTAATAAAACAATGCAGTTCACAGTCTCATCTATCAGTTAAAATCAGATTTCATGCTTGTCATGTCTAAAACTAGTTGTGAAATGATTAGTTTTAAATTATATTTATTAACTTTAAATTAAAGATTAAGATTTTAAAGGAGTTATTAGCTTGCCTTTACACTATTATTAGAAACCAAAAAGCTATTAATCTCATAAAAATCAACTGATCAAAAATCAAAGAAAAAAGTTCAATTTACTCGTGCCCGCCCCTATGACTGAAAAACCTTTTTTTCATTTTTTTGTTGATAAATTGAACAATACAATTATTTTTTCCACGCAAATTTTGAAACTGAAACAATCAAATTATCAAATAAACCAATTAAATCTAAGTTTCAGAAAATGTAACTACATAAAATAGCGAATTAAATCTCTATTGAAAATAACAATAGAAAACACAGTATAACTATATAAAAGAAGAAAAGGAAACATTACCTTATAATAAATCAGGAAGTTGAATAACATGCAGCTGATAAGTCAAATTTATTAAGTAAATTAGGGGTGCACAATTTATTATGGAATTGTTGGGATTTTGAAGGCATACAACTCGACGCAATTATATATATATATATATATATCAATAAATAACTTGTTTCTTGGCACAAGTACTTATAGTAAAATTTTAAAGACTAAAATAATTTTTAAAAGACTCAAATAGCCGCATAATAATGTGATACCACTATCTTTTCCCCAAATCATGTAAGTAAAGACCGAAATTTAATTTGAGTAAAAAGTGTATAATAATTAATTGCGACACATGTGAAGAGATAAGTCTCAACATTTTGAAAAAAAAGGAAATAAATTATTTTAAACAAATAAAAGAATGAACTGCAAAAATTTAAAAAAAATAATTTCTTTTACTAAAAAAAAACAAAACTTTATAGGATTAAATTAATTTCTTAAGTGATTGTGCTTCATCTCTCTTAATAACATTAAATTGTTTTTAATATACTTTCTTTAAGTAAGCAGAAAAAACCCACTTCAGTTACAAATTTGGATTTTAATAAAATTTCATTAAAATTTAGGTTTTCGATTGCCACAACAAAGTGAAAAAGTTCTTCTTAAATTTATTCCTCTGAAAACTAACAAAGCATTAAAATTATAAAATAAACTATTTTTTTTTATAAAAAAGAATTATTATAGGTATAATTTGCAAAAAAAAAAACACATAAAAGGGAATTAATTTTTTGAAAACATTTAGATGGGAAAAGTTCTGAAAAATGCAAGTAAAGGGTATATAAATTTGTTTTTACATAATAAAATGATCACAAAAAATTGAGAGATATAATTCATCGCATCCAAAATTGTGATCAATAATCCAATTTGAATCACTTCCAAATTAATTTTCTTATTTGACGAAAATGGTAGATTGGTTAATAGGCAAGTAATTAACAAGTATTTTTTTTAATAAGATTTAATCATAATATTTTGAAATAAAAAGGAGATATGAACAATTAGAATGTAGTGCAGAACATAATCCATTCTAACCCCCTAAATGTGCATCCTAATATGAAAGAAACGGATATATAATTTTAATTAACGCTTCAAAAATAATTTGCTTTTTGAACACTTAATGTAAATATTTGAGATTTATTATCACACAGGACTATTTGAGGACCACATTTAGTGCATCTTAAACATAAAAAACTATAAATAAAATGTCTATTGAATGTTTATAAATGTTAAAACTTTTAAGGAAAAAGCCTCAAGATCAAAATAAAGAAATAATTAAAAAGCATCTGATTTGACGGAGGAAAACAAATAAAATTTGACTTACCTCATAAATGGTTATCCAATATATCCAAAAGATAAATAAGACACAATGCACTTTAAAAATACAGCGCACAAAAAAAGCAAACATATCAAAACTTTTGGCGAAATCAAGCTAAAACAGCATTTTTGTAAACATACTCGGCCACTATCACACGCAATTTAAAGAAATTAATATTAACTTCTACTTAATTTCAAGCTAAAAAGTGATAATAAATTTTAGAACAATGGAAGATATATATGAAAATATTTATTTAATTAATAAGCTATGAACTCGTCACACCTCAATTAATAAACAAATTGATATTTTTATTTATATTTCCTACAAAAAAGATCAGATCCACCTACATTAATTTATAAAAAACGAAAAAAAGAGAACTATAAAATTGTCCTTAAATATAGCTGAAAGCATTAATTGAAATTAATTTATTCATCATGTATGTTACAGGCGGTCTCCCTTATTGTATCACATCCTATTATAAGCTAGATACCACACATAGATTCAATGAATCTAGATCAATTTCAAATACATTGTGCCATTCATTTTACTGCATATACTTGGTAGCATAATATAAATGATTTTAAAACATTTTGGGTTCGCTAACTAAGCATAATCAATTTGAAAACATTAAATATTACCTCCGAACCTTCCGACACATCCTTGCGCGTCGGCCATGCCATGTGACGTGACGAATGCGAATGGTGTCGCTTCTGTTATGCTCTAAATGCTAAATTTAATTTTTGATGTGTAAGGATGCAATAAGTAAAATATTAATTTAAGTTATTAAACTCAATAAAGTTTTGTTAAAAGTTTGTTAAATTTTAATTAGTTTAAAAAGAAATTTGTATATAAATTTTTTAAATCACTGTGTCCGCAAAGAGAGCGCTAAAATCGCTATTTCGTGTTGCCATGTAAAAAGAAACTTTTAGAATTTTTTATTCTTTCTTCAAGTTGTAGTAGAGATTATTTTCAAGAAGAAATAGACAGCCAAAATCGTTTTAAAGCAAGTGAACTCACAAGAAGGACATTTTCAGAAAGCATATTTTTTTTATTAAAGATAATTTAATTTTTATTCAAATATAATTTTTCTTAATGGCGAGAAGTAAAGGCACTGAAACTGCCCTTGAACTATTACGATATTTGCCCCGAGTTAGTCAGTATAATGTGCTACACAACCCCGGCGAATTCAAAAAGAAGGTAAGTATTGGGAAAAATGTAATAATACTGGAGTTTGCTTGATTAACGTGTGTTGTGAAAAAGAAATTTCTTTATATTTTTGACGAATTAAAATAATAAAAAGACAAATCTTGAATCTCATATGTATCTGGATCTTAACGTTGTATACAATAATAATTGAAGTATTAGGAATAAAAGCTTTTTTTTTTTAAAATGGCAATCATGGTTTCAAAACCTGTATGCTTTATATAAAAATAATTCAAGTATTGAGATTAAAGGTTTTTTAAAATGTCAATCATGGTTTCAAAACCTAAAAGTTTTATACAAAAATAATTAAAGGATTAAGATCTATTAGGAATAAAGTTGACTTTCATTGGAAAACATGATGTAAATCAATGTTCTGATGAGCTAAAAGGAAAAATTAAGTCTAATAATTCTGAAAATTAGGCTATTACCTGAGGGTTGCTGAAATATTGTTGTATAAATTCAGAAACACTTCATTACTCAAATTATCATGCTAAGTTTAGACTAGGAAAAAGTATAGATATTTCCTATTCAGTATGCAAAGAATGGTTTTTGTTGTGCAAATATTTTTATTTGTCTTGACTATAAAATAAGATTTTATTTTTTCCACCATTCTTTAATTCTTGTTTTCATCTAGAATCGTCCTAGGGGGCAGCATGGTGGAACTACTCATGGGCATGGAAATAAAGGTGCAAAGCAGCGATGTTCTTATCCACGACTTGGATTTGAAGGAAGAAAGAAACCTTTTTATTTGAAAGTGCCCAGAGAGTTTTATTATAGAGGACATCAGTAAGAATTTTTTTCAATTACTGTACAGTGTGTAAAAACACTTCTAATGATTTTTGATTTAATGGCCAGATTTTCTCTTTACTAAAATGCATCTGCAACCTTTAATGCTTTAATTACTTAGTGCAGAGGATATTTCAAGTAAAAGAAAAAGACCTTAAATTGTACTTCCTCTGAATGGGGACCATATAAATATTGCATAAAAATATCACATTTTAGAGAAACTTCTATGTTTCTATCCTTATTCAAATATATATTTTTGCTCCCCGTGTGATTTTTAAAAGTCTTGTATTTCTCATTTGACATTATTTGCATTTG